>NC_089746.1:33841511-33854011 GCF_040412425.1 Macrobrachium rosenbergii
ATCATAGGAAGGAGTTCATAAACAAAAATAAAAAAATACAGCGAGATCATAAATAACGGGCCGCGTGGAAAACAGAAAAAGACAAGAGATGCGAAAAAGACATGCAATTTTCTATTCCTAAGGTACAAAAGCAACAGAATATCACATCACTCACAAAGGAAATTTCCATTTAACTTCGAAGTCGAGAGAGATAGCGGAGCACTAGCAAAGCAGTGAAATAGGGGATGAACGTCAATGAATGCAGCGGTTAAATGACTATAGCTTTATATTCTGAATAACGATATGATATTTAATGAATTCACATAATTGAGCCCTAACGAGTTTTTAAAGAGCAAAATAATTCGTGATTTTTCCACTGTGATTGATTTCCGCCAAAAACGTAAGTCGCACCACCATATACCGTGGACTTCGGAGAATCAGCAATATATATATATGTATATATATATATATATATATATATATATATATATATATATATATATATATATATATATATATATATATATATATATATATATATATTATATATATATATATATATATAATATGTATATATATAAATGTATATATAAAACGTTCAACGCTAGCCTTGGCTTGAATATCGGACCCACGTTTTTGTTATGCCGTCATCTGTGAGTAATATATTGTCTGTTTCATGAGATTTGCGTTACATGTACATTGACGGTCTAATACCATTGCACTGATATATATTTTATTATATCAATGTTAATCAGCCTATATATGTATGAGTTAGGTGGGAAATAAAATGAATATTTTTTTTCTATTTCCTCTAGCTTACCAACACAAATTGTAAGCGTATTGGTGGTAAAGGTAATATTTTCTATTCCGTCTTCGTTCTTTTTTATATAATCGTATTCTCTATACTCGGGGGACGTGGTATCACCTCTTTTGGCGTTTCCCTTATCCCACGTCCCATGTATACAAGAAAACGCCGAGCCAAGTGATGGCTTCATTTACCTGAGCTGTGTAGATGGCAAAAAAGACACTCTCCCGCAGGGCTCTTTTCAGAATCCCTACACTGTAAAGTATGGGAATATACAACGCCTTGACTCCATAGCCCACCACCGTTTATAACATCCCTGTCACATTTAAAAAAAAAAAAGGAGGGGGCGGTAGCTATATGGTCGCCATTCGTAAAGCAGATAGGAAGAGAGAGTGATATTCCTGAAGAATATAAAAATTATTTTTAGTGGTAAACGGAAGCAGATGGGAAGAGAGAGTGATATTCCTGAAGAATATAAAAATTATCTTTAGTAGTAAACGGAAGGAGATAGGAAGAGAGAGTGATATTTCTGAAGAATATAAAAATTATCTTTAGTGGTAAACGGAAGAAGATAGGAAGAGAGAGTAATATTCCTGAAGAATATAAAAATTATTTTTAGTGGTAAACGGGAGCAGATAGGAAGAGAGAGTGATATTCCTGAAGAATATAAAAAAATTATTTTTAGTGGTAAACGGAATGTCATCGAAATGACAATCTAGTTCACAGAGAAACTGGCACGGTAAAAATCAGTGGCTCATTAAATATCTAAACGGTTTTCAAGATTATTAAACTAATAAGTCACTTTATGGGCAGTCCTATTGAACAAACGAAACATACATTATCTATATAGAAATGTGTTTCGGAAAAATATCATTTAGATATAGCAATTATTTTTTACTTCTACCTCTATCTTCTATTGCAAGTTTAAATGTAACAGGTAAATATCAAAGGAAAGGCAAGTGAAATAAAAGTTCGAATTTTCTTACGTATTCACGACGTAAAAATAAATGGCGTCACTATTATATTTTTACAACTATAAATGTCATAATTTATTATTATTTCCGAACAATTACATTCCTTATCCAGACTACGTACATCGGCCAGCTATTAGCAAATACCAGCAATGAAGAAAAAAAAATAATAAGAAGAACTGAAAAGACCTTATATAAAGTCAGTTCCACTGATGCTGCCATTCTTTTTATAAAAGTATATTATTATTATTATTATTATTATTATTATTATTATTATTATTATTATTATTATTATTATTATTATTATTATTATTATTATTACATTGGGTGTGTCAAAAGGCTGTGACCTCTCCTTGCAACCTTTCACATTAAACTACAGGCATTTACAAAAAATAAAAAATTAATAAGTAAAATATGAATAATGGTACTAGATAGACGAATGAAAAACTAATTCAGCAGGCAAATAAATGAAAAAAAAAATAAAAAGGGAATGGCTACAATAAACTTCTCGACAGTGAAAAATAACAACCTCGTAAACGGTGTCTTTGAAGAAAAACTGGAGAGGGACGTCAAATGATAACAAGAAAAATAAGAAAAAGTAAGCGTTTTTCAAAACAATATACTAGATTAATGTTTCGCCGACTTTAACAAAGATGTAGCTTAATCATGCGACGGAACTGATAAGTGGGACATTTTATCTCCAAGAATAAAGATTTTTTGTAATGCAATGTCACTTGTTCATTAACTTCAGCACTTATGCTTGCATAAATGCATACAAGCATACTAGTCCTGAAGCCATGGGGTGTTTGCATCCATCAGAAGTCTCCTAAGTTACTAACCTGAATTTGATAATGCATAACTTGGAGCACCTTGTCAGCGTGGGTAGATATTCTGAAACCCGGCAGTAATTTGCTATTCTTAGTTATGGAGAAATTGATGGACTTTAAAACTGCCACGAAAGTTAGGGGTATCGGAAACTTCACAGATAAAGCCTGTACTCTTACAAATCACCATTCAAAATGAAGCTCATTTTTCACCTGAAGGGCTGGTACAAACAAAATGTCATGGGTTAAGGGTCAAGGTCACAAAAGGTCGGGACTAGCCTAAACTCCGGACCCTCAAATACATAAATTACCCTCATAATTCAGCAAGTAAATGATTTATTAATTTATTGGCGTTTTCTAATACAGTACTAAGCGGTAAAGTTTGTGAAGCTTGTGCAGAGAGAAATACCTCTGGTTTAACCCCTCGCAGCCCAAGTCAAGAAGAATCCCAGAAGAGTAAAAGTAGTCTTCGGAGGCAAAACTTGCAAAAAATCAAATTGGAGTCATTGGATAGTGAATTAAATGACTCAGAAGCACTAAAATTCAACAAAGGCCTTATTTCTAAAGTGTTTTTGAATGAAAGGACCTTCAAGTTTTTTAGGGGTGCAGCCCTACAAAGATTTTAACAGAGGACTCCACATTTCCAGTTTCATTATGTATATACTTATATATGTATATATGTATATATCTATATCTATATATATATATATATATATATATATATATATATATATATATATATATATACATATATATATATATATATATATATATATATATATATATATATATATATATATATATATATATATATATATATATATATATATATATATATATATATATATATATATATATATATATATATATATATATATATATATATATATATATGTCATGAACAGTATGGTTAAGAAATATTATAACATCTGTAAATTCTTGTAGAAATTTTATGTGATTAATAAATACAAAGTCTAAAGAGCGAGAGAGAGAGAGAGTGAGCGAAGGATTTATGTAATCTTTCATGATTTAAATGTCCTAGTAGATCTCTGAATGACAGGAGTATTATATGCAACCCGGCCCCCGCCCCCCTCCTGAGTGTGTGTGATTCTCTCTCTCTCTCTCTCTCTCTCTCTCTCTCTCTCTCTGCCCTCGCTTTTCTTTCTCTTAGATAAGTGATAAATCTACAGGAACCGGTCTCCAGGTTTCAATACCGTGAGGCAAGCGGGTGATTGGGGCCATTGTGTGTCCTCACCATTCAGGACATTTTACGAGGAAATTCTCCCCGAGTATAACTTCCACAGACAACAGACACCAACAGATATTTGGCAACAGGAAACCCGGTTCTTGGCTGAAAAGGAGGATTAAAAGGAGAGGCGGTAAGGAGACAAGGGAGGAGGATATACGTGGTATTTGTAGTATGAGCGAAGAAGGAGAGTAACCTTTTTCCTCTACTTGCGCTTTTTTTTTTTTTTTTTTTTTTTTGATAACGGACCGTTTATTAGATTATCAAAAATTCCTACGGTATCATCATTCAGGCTGTGGCATCTTGGTGATATATACCCTGTTTTGCTTTGTACCCTTACACAGCGGCCAATTTTACCTGCTTATCATTTTAGCTCTTTCTTATGAAATTCCTTATTACTACGTAGATAATTTAGATTCAAGAACATAAATTTATTCCAAATGTACATGTACACTCAGTAATTGTCCTTGTTGGAGGAAGATTATCAATTAAGTTCTCATGTCCATTCATATATATATATATATATATATATATATATATATATATATATATATATATATATATATATATATATATATATATATATATATATATATATATATATATATATATATATATATATATATATATATATATATATATACACATATATATATATATATATATATATATATATATATATATATATATATATATATATATATATATACAGTATATAAGATATGAACACATGGGAGCGTGTTTTACAGAAATAAATTTCTGATATACATCGGGACCGAACTCCAGTCTTTCAAATGAGAGTCCAGGGTGTTAGCAATTCGTCCATGCAAGTCATAAGAGAAGTTGGAACCTAAGTATTACGTACCTAAGGTTTTCCCCCCTGTAGGCGCCTAGCGCCCAACATACCAGCGAATTTTACACAACTTCCCGACCCAGTAGCGAATAAATTGCTAACATTTCATTCGTCTTATCCTTTCACAATGAGATATGATGGAAATGAACACATGAAGTCGTAAGAGATTTTGGAACCTATGTACTACATACCCGAGGTTTTTCCTGGGCAGGCACCAACATACTAGCAGTGAACGAATTGCTAACATTTCCTCAGACTTACCTCTTCACCTTGGTTTATGATGGAAATGAACACACGGGAACGTGTTCCACAAAAACAAATTTATGACTCACATTGAGACTGATGTGAAAGTCCAGGGCGTTAGCAACACCCCCGCTAGGTCATAAAAGAAGTTAGAACCTACGTAATACATACATGAGGTTTTCACGGGTTGGGAAGTTGGGTAAAATTCAATGGTATGTTGGGGTCTAGGCACCCGCCTGGGAAAAACATCAGATATGTAGTACTTAGAATCCAACCTCTTTTATGACTTGTGCAAACGAATTGCTAACGCCCTGGAATCTCACTTGAAAGACCGGAGTTCAGCCCCATTGTGAGTCAGAAATTTATACGTATATATAATATATATATATATATATATATATATATATATATATATATATATATATATATATATATATATATATATATATATATATATATATATATATATATATATATATATATATATATATTTATATACACTGTACATATACACACAGAGAAAGAGAGAGAGAAAGTGTGGAATTAACGACTCCAAAGACAAAGATTGGATTAATTTGGAAGAACCTACGGCTATATCTTTGAAGTATTCTGCTAGGAGACTTGAAATTCCAAGTGTAATCCAACAGAACTGAGTTATCATCCAACTAACTTTCATTAAATGATTATTTTTGTCCATTCGCGTAGACTCGTGTAGACAGTTATACAACGAAAATCTTGTTCTGCTATTTGTAACTTATGAAGTAAAGAAATATCTTAATTATTGATCTGCTGAAACATAATTTTCGCACTTTTACTGCAAATATTTGGTATTAACTGAAACAACGCTATCATTAAGAAGAAAAACGAATGGAATGTCTTATTTAGCCCAAAGATCAATACCTTGCCACGGATATGCGTCGTTCTTTTTAAAATTTATTTCCAGTGAATGATGACCTAAGTGAACTCGCCTGTATAATTCTCATGCGTCTTAGAAATAAAAAAAAATCATGATTCATATGTATTCATTATACCTTATGTATGTTGCAGTTAAGGTCCATTACTTATGCGTATTGGCAGTAATTATTGGCAATGGGTCATGATGTACTGAGATTTGTGAACTGAGGGAGAAGGAAAATAACATTTCGAGGGTCCTTATGACACTTTGCAAAGATTTATGGATTTCTTTCTTAGTTCGCATGTTGTTTAATGTATCCAGAGAAACTACAATATAAGTTATAAGCACCAACTGTCATAAGTAAAAAAGCAAATAAATATATCTAGGCACTTTACGTGAACAAGCACACAATGTATATATATATATATATATATATATATATATATATATATATATATATATATATATATATATATATATATATATATATATATATATATATATATATATATATATATATAAATATATATATATATATATATATATATATATATATATATATATATATATATATATATATATATGTATATATATATATATATATATATATATATATATACACATATATATATATATATATATATATATATATATATATATATATATATCTCATATATTATATATATATATATATGTGTGTGTACACTATATATATAAAGAGGGTGTACGGATAATACAACGACAGAATGCAAAATCCTCCACCTTCATTTTAAATCATTCTGGATCAGAGTACATATAAAAAAGATTACGCAGAAGATATAATTTACATGAAAGGATCATAAACCATTCATTGCATACCTTGGTTATTACAGTCTTCGATGACCTTATGAAGAACAGATGTCCTGGATTAACCCAGGTATCATATTAATCAAAGAGAGACCAAGGACATTAACAAGAGTTCCTGATACTCTAGTTGTTTTTTTTTAATATCCTTCAAGCACCTTTTACAGAAATTGGTCAAAAGTAAAGAGACCTGGACTTTAATAATTATTATTTTCAATGGGTATTATGTGAAACGACGTGTTGCTGCTGTATCTGGTGATGCAATCCTACATTCGACAGATGATGTAGAATAAAATTTATTCAACGTGTCTCATAACCTCTAAAACTATTAATAACTGGTCCATTATTCAAAGTGGGAAATTTCGTTTTTGTGTTTTTTTTTCACGTGACTTGTAATTTTCCTAAGTCCGTCATTGATGCCCAACAAACTATTGTGAAATAAATCATTAATAGTGTATAAATTTAAGATATTTATCATGAAACAAAGATTACAGCTCATCCTGTATAGTGTAGAAACTATGTAATTTAATAATAAGGCTGTTTTTTAAATGTTTCAAATATACGCTAAATTTTATTCAATACTGCATTAATGATAACGGTAATAATTCTGCTACATGCCCAGACTTATTAAAATGAGGTTACTTGCAAGAAAAAGAAACATAATTAAAAGATAAGCAATCCACTTGTCTCGTTTACTTCATTCTCCTCCCTCTCCCTGCCCCCCCCCCCTCAAACAACCCAGGCTGCCCCGACTCCCCATTAACAACATCCCTCGCGCGAGAGCGGTGTTAGTGATGAATGGTTATTTTAAAACTCCCCTCACCAACAAACGAAGCCTTAAAATGCCTATCTTTATGGGACATTTTCTGCTCAGAAATTACCTTTTCTTTCATTTCCCGAAATATTTGCATAAACTCGTGTTACGCTCTGTTTGTATATATATATATATATATATATATATATATATATATATATATATATATATATATATATATATATATATATATATATACATATACACACACATATATATTTATACACGAACATTTGCGTGTATGTCTGTGTGCGAGCTCCTATCTGTCTGTCCGCCTGAATAAATAAGTTTTACTCATCAGGAGTCATCATTCTTATCTTTCCTCTATTAAGGCATTTTTCTGAAGCGATAATTTCTATTTTAGATGCATCTCACCCTTTCACACAATTTTATCATATGTTTTTCTATGCTGACAGACAGTAACCGTAGGAACATTGTTACTCTAAATAAGCACTTAGCAGAATATTACATCACGGCAATTAAATACAATTCCTGTCACGTGTTCTCTAATCGTATCAGAAATAGCATAAAAATAATCATGTTAACACATTACCATCTATGTTGTCATCAACTGAATAAATGGGGAGAAATTAATAGTTAGCTCTAATGAATATGTGAGGGGCCCTGGGTATTCTGGTATCCTGGCCATCCCTGCAGTGCAAAATAATCCATGCCATTTGAATGATAATCTGTGCGTTAATCAGCTAGCTTTTAGGCAGACTTTGTGCCTTTTCATTAAATTTTATGTCTCGGCTAATTCCTCCATAGCTATTTGTCCTGTAGCTGACAGACGTAAACTTGGTATTTGCACTTTTGATTGCATGATCGGGCAGAAACTGTGTGCAATGGAGGAAGAACGGAAATCCTAAAACATTGCCATGTCATGAGCGCAAGTCAGGAGTTCTCTGAACCCGAGAGCACGAAAAATAATAACAAGTAAAAAATGCGCCGAAGTTTCTTCGGAGCAATCGAGTTTTTCTGTAAAGCGTATAATCAAGGCCACCGAAAATACATTTATCTTTCGTTGGTCTCGATATAATGCTGCACGAACTGCGGTCCCTGGACCTTTCAGCCACGGCCCGGTGGTGGCCTGTTATATAGCGCTGCCAGATCATGGCTAAATTTAAGCTAGAATAAAATAATAACTACTGAGGCTAGAGGGCTGTAATTTTGTATGTTTGATGATTGGAGGGTGGATAATCAACATACCAATTTGCAGCCCTCTAACCTCAGTACTTTTTAAGATCTGAGGGCTGAAAGGAAAAGTGGGGACAGAAAAAGTGCGGACGGACGGACAAAGCCATCTCAATAGTTTTCTTTTACAGAAAACTAAAAAAGACAAAAAATTAAGTTACATTCAGAGATTAGATAATGATAATAAATGTGGAATACATTTATTGATGAAAGTGGAATTACCTATCTTTATATTAGTATTTTTCACAATACGCCAGACAGTAAAGGAACTGTAGAACGTAAGAGAGAAATGAATTACTTTACTGACAAAAAAGTAATCAACTATAGTCAATATAATGAACATAGGAGAGAATAACACGCAAGGAAAGATAAAAATAATATGAGGAAACTCTGCTTAAGAAGTGACGAATGCCAAACAGGATCATATACCAGGTTCGATAACGGTGCGTTCAGCTGCTTCTAATATACTTTTTTATTATTATTATTATTATTATTATTATTATTATTATTATTATTATTATTATTATTATTATTATTATTCAGATGAACCCTATTCATATGGAACAATCCCACTGCGGCCATTGACTTGAAATTCAAGGTTCCAAAGAATATAGCGTTCATTAGAAAGTAGTAACAGAAAGTTAAAGGGAAATACGGGAAGAGGAGATCACTATTAAAAAAATAATAATAAACCGGCAATTAATAAATAAATAGATAAAAATATAAGTAAATTATTAAAATGCAAACAGAGTTGTTTAAGGTAGTAATGCATTACGTCTTTGCTTGAATTTTTGAAGTTTTAATTGCACGACATCTTCAGGGCAAGTGTTCCTTAGTCCAATGATATGAGCAATAAAGAAAGTTCGACAGTGAGGCACATTTACTGCATACTGGTGCTGGTGTTCAGCACATCCGGTAGCTCTCGGCAGGAAAGGGGGACCAGGGATCAACTGTGAATGTAGAAGATCTTTGTTGGAATACAACTTATGAAAAATTGACAAACAAGACCATCCGTCGGTGGTCCAAGGCATAACTGTCAATATTAGGAAACAGAAACTTACCACCACGGACCACTCTATCTGAAAGAGATAAATCTCTGGCAGGAACAGACATCCACACCGGAAGACAGTATTCAAGTAAAGGAAGCACAAATGACTTACAACAGGTTTCACTGATTTTATCACTGTTATAAATATATGTTATAAATATAACTTTTGTACAGAATATGCTGACACTTTCGTTAGATGTTTCTCGGTAGTGAGATGTGAGTCAAAAGTTACCCCTAGAATAGTTGAAGCTTCAGACTCATTCAGCAGAGTCCCATCCACCTGAAGGGGAGGATGGGGTGGGAAGTCTGTACGATATGTGCTAATCAATAGTGTTTTCGTTTTACTGGACTTCAACCTCATATCCCACCGACTACACCATAACATTAATCCGCTCCACGTCACGATTAAGTCTAAGGGGCAGGTTCATTTCTCATAAGTGGAGACTTTACGGCACCCACTAGTCTTGCATCATCAGCATACTGAACAATCTTGTTTTCCAGGCCAACAACCATATCTGCTGTATACATTAAAAATAACAATGAACAAGAACACTACCCTATGGAACTCCAGACACAATAGGTCTTGTTTCGCTAAAGATTCCATCAACAGCAAGTCGCTGCTGCCTACTTCTAAGGAAATCTTGAAATAAGCCTAAAACATATCCACCCACTCCAAGATTCTGAAGTTTGCGAATAAGTGCCTTGTGATTTACTAAACAGAACGCAGCACTAAAATCTATTTTAATTACTCTACACTAAAAACTTTTATCAAGGTTCTCTTGCAAATGGCAGTGTCAAATCTAAAAGACTTGCCTAGCTGCTTCCTATATGCATATTGGCTGTCAGATAACAATCCTTTAAATTATACAAACTTATATAGTGGCTTAAACATAAGTTTTTCTGCAACTTTGAAGAACACAGGGAGAATAGAAATTGGGCTGTAGTTACTGCAGTCTGCAGATATGCCATTCTTTGGAACAGGCACTGTATTACTAAGCATGTGCTCATCCACAAAGATCGACATAAACATCTATAGAATCTGATAATCTTGGAAGGCAACACACTAGAAACCTTTTTTAAAAAAAAAGGAAGAACCAATCAGGATCTACTCCACCACGGCTATCAAGATTATCAAGATTTTCTTAACATCCCCAGAGCGAAATGCAAATTTTGTAAAGATAAGTTCAGGATGACAAGTATCAGGGAGAGGGACATCCTCAGCTAATTGCTTAGCTTTAAAAGCGTGACGAATCAGTTCAGCTTTTCCCTTAGGGCTAGTGACCAATCTACCATCATCTCTTAGTAGTTATTAAATGGAAGACGAACCTGACCCAAAAATAGATGATGTCAACTTGGTTCGCCACAGATGAGGCTGAGAAAATCCTTCAAGTTTCCTCTTTAAGGAATTATTGTAATTTCTCTCAGCTATATTGTAAATTCTATTCGCAGTATGGCGAGACTCAACAAATATGGTGTAATTTTCATATGAACGATTTCATCTCCATCTGTTAAATTTGGTTTGTTTGTCATGGTAAGATCGTCTACAAGAATCATCAAATCATGGCTGGTCATTTGTCCTGAGTTTGATGACCTTTCTAGGGACATACCTTACTAAAATAGCCATCAGCCTATCATTTAATTTCTTCTTGGGATCTGGATCTGATATAGCATCTTAAATATTAAATCCACAATTGCCTCTAGACTTCAGCCAGATCGTTTTTCTAATGGTGGCATTAGGAATATACTGATTGACAGATATGTCCGTCTCAATGGAGCAATGATCGGAAGTGCCTACTGTACAGTATATACTCACAGACCTTGGACTTAACGACAGCTGGAGCATCAGTGAATATAAGGTCTAATCTATTACCAGAAATACGAGTGGTTTCTTCAATTAGCTGGACAAAGTCAGAGGATACACGGAACTCAAGCACAGACCGGCCATGTTGCGCTGTAGAATTTTAACTAAGCCACTCGCTGTGTTGTGCATTGCAATCTCCACAAATAATGAATGAAGCTTTTGAATTCTGTGACTGAGCCATACTGATCCTCTCCAAGAGACAGTCATATATATAGAATCGTTGACATTTGGATTGCAATAAACAGCAAATACGTAAACACTGTAGAACTTACTGAAAATCGTAAAACAAAGAAATTCTTAGCAATTATTTACCAGAAATTATCTTCTTCACCTCATAGTTATGAAATTTATTCGTCTTTCAGTTTTCTACGATTAGACATTATGGAAAGTTACAATTAAAAAAAAACTTACGACCAGACTAAAACCAATTGGCATTTTTCTATTCTTTTATATATTATAAATGATAATGCAACACAATGAGTAATTTCACAGTTATCCTAAAGCACTTTGAGGGTGATGCAATGTCACCGATATTTAATCGTATTATTGCCACATCAATATGCAAACATTTTTCTTGAATGTGAAATATAAAAGAAGTAAATAAAGTATAAGGTGATACCTTCTCAAACCCCCTTTTCGGTGATAAACAGAACATCAGTCAGTGTTCCCTTGCGCCCGCTGGTGCTACTCTGCGACTGCTTTCTGAATGAATGTATCATATTTTGTCAATAATAATGTGTTGTAGCTGTGGCTCCTTTTTCACCATGTACAACTAAAAACATTCACATTACAGGGAATTTTCATCAAAGGAATCGAGGTCAGTATCAAATGCATGGACATATTTATCGACTGCAATATCCGTTTGATGTTTTCGCTTTGCAACTTTTCTGAATGCCTAACTGCACTCTCCAAGTTCTCTTGAAT
>NC_089746.1:33859011-33866511 GCF_040412425.1 Macrobrachium rosenbergii
ATAATGGGGAAATGGAATAATACGACTTGGTACACTTCTAATGTGCACAGCAATAATTGCGCTTAGACTTCATAAGCTTTGTAAAGCTGAGCCCGAACAGGTAGTGCCCAGGGACCCTCATTATTTAGGATACCCTACCAAATTATCGAGGAATATGAAAACATGAATTTCTTATAGGTGATAACCAATTCTACTTTGCTACAGATGGCTCTGAGGATATCCCGTCCAAAATTAAGAACAAATTGAATTTATATCAAAAGTGAAAATAAATACCAGAGATGTGGAAAAAGTTATAAGACTTAATCAGTAACCTATAAAGGTCTCATATTGCCAGGTTTAATATCCTGCTTCCTGAACCTGTTATTACTGCTAAATATCTGGGAAATTACCTATATTTTAAGTTAAATGAATGAATAGCTTTGTACCAGAAAGCAGGTTGGAGGAACATACAGATTGGTAATCATACAAAATGCTTTTCAAATATCAAACACCATAGACAAGGATCAGAAACAGTATTCAAGAGGATAGAATACAGCAAGACAATTACAAAACAGTCACAAACGCGATGCTTTCATATATAATCTGCATCTTTTGTCATCAGCTATCTGTGAAAAGTCAGACATTGTTTCCTTTTGTGACACCGAGCTATTTTCATTATATTTATTCACATATGTGTGCTTAAGTTATCCGTTGTTGGTAGTACATTGTCTTGGTTTCTAATGCAACCACTACAGACAATTTAGGAGACTTCAGGAGATTTCTCTAGCCTCCGGTATCAGAAAAAGCGCCACCCTCAACCCCTTTCCCTTGGTAAAAGTCGCCTTTTATACCAATTCTTTACCCCCCTTTCATCATGATTCTCCATCCGCAATTTCCCATTTGTTAAATTCGTATCTCACGGTTCTAACTCTTTGTTTTCACGACCATACGATACAACAATCGAACATGAACACGTAGCCACTCTGGACATTTCCAGAAACCAGGCCTTCGACAATTCCCCATAAGCCACCCTGGACCATACATCTAATTGCTCGACTGCCCTTATAATCCTTTGCCGCACGCTTGTTCTTTGAGGCTTAGCGAGCACAAAGCGACTGTGAGTCCTCAAAGACGAACATAGTTTTAAGATTAAAATCTCATCTCTGTGCTTTCTCTTTTAGAAAATGGCAGTTAAGTGAGACCAGAGATAGCTGGCTGGCTCAGTACTAATATTCTGTTGGCATACATTAGTTCACACATTAATTCGATATGCCTTTTCCAGTATTTGTGGCATCAGTGACATCCAATGTGAATACTGAGCCTTTTCTTCTGGATTTTCATCATATGCCCGAGTCTCATCACCCCTTATTGTTATCGCTTCCTCATGACTCTTTGAGGCTTTTGGTAACCATACACTGAAGTTGTCCATGAAAAATAAGAGCTTTGAGGACGAAGATGTGGTCAAGACAAATGGAAGAAAAGACCTGTTAGTGATCCAGAGAAGTTATTAAAAAAATGTTTCCAGCAATGAAAGAGCCATTGGACTAAATATGTTGATTCCAAAAGAACATATTTTGGAGGAGACTAAGGCCTGAACAACATAAGCAAGGTTGTTTTATTTTTAGACCAGAAACTCGTCTACTTTTCAAGCAGGCCTGGTAGTATTTCTGAATAAGACAAACTTTGTTCATTTCAGTTCTTAAAAGATGGTCTCCCTTTCCTTCTTTTATTTTATGCCCAGGTTAACCTCTCAATAGAAATTGAACTTTAGAGGTATTTGCGCTTAGAAGTATAAATGGAAAAGTCTTGAGCCACTTAATTTTGTCTCTGGGACCAGATCCCTTCTTTAACCCTGGAACTTCTCTAGGTAGCTCCTTCAGATTTGTGCATTACTGTTATGGGTATTGGTCACAGTCGCAGATACTCATCTCATGCCTCTCATTTTGAAAATGTTGAATCTCTCATTACTTTTATAAATTACCTCTTGGCTTCAGCTTGAATTTACCATAACTTTTTTAGTACGGCCTTAGCCTCAACTTTCTTGATGATAATGCACTAGACATTTGGATCATATAAGGCCGCCACTTCCAGGGTCCCATTCCAAGAGTCAGGCTTGACAGTCCCACAGAGGCACATCTGTGTGCGCATGGCCAGCTAGGGGTCAATTGGTTTGACCATACCTGCACCTCATTCACTTTCATGTTAAAATTCTGGTCTGACATCACCTAAGAAAAGTCCACTAACACACAAACTTTCTTTGACCAAGCGTGATTTAGGCATATCTTAGTTTCTACAGCATAAAAATATTCATTATTATCTGCAATCACATTGTGTGTTGTGCAAATGAAAATTGTTCTAAGATTGTCAGCAGTGTCATCTTGGACAAGTGAAAGGTTAAAATCGAGTCTTTAAAAGTCAAGAATTTTAGTGATATTTATCAGCGAAAAATGGTTTGAAAATATAGTAAGTGGCCATCGTTGGCTACCAGGCGAGAAAACAGTCTACCAGTTCTATTATCAAAATGAATGTTTGATACTCATTGAAGGAAATGCTGTTAATAAGTAGGTCATATATGAAAAGATAAAGGAAAAGAAATACAGAAAAAGATTGTGCATGAAAGTAAGAGCAGAAAATCTTGGTTAGTAAGTAAAAATTCACAAAATGAAAAAAAAAAGATAAAAAGGATATTACCCAGGGTTTTGCAATTGCATTCTACGAACATAACGTGTTGTTCTCATTTCTTTGTTTCTTTTCTTTCATGGCTTTAAAAGCCTCAGAGATTAACCGTATCATTTCTATTATAAAGCTAGAATATGGCTGCGTTGATGGTGAGAAAGAACTTATTTCTCTCTCTCTCTCTCTCTCTCTCTCTCTCTCTCTCTCTCTCTCTCTCTCTCTCTTTCTTCCAAGCTATGAATAACATGAAGTATCTGTCTCTCTCACTCTTTCACTACCTCATTCCGTGAATAACCCTTCTCTTTCAAACTGTGGGAAAGCTCCTCTCTCTCTCTCTCTCTCTCTCTCTCTACCCCAATATTTCTCGCTACACTATGATTTTGAAATTCAGATTTGCTCCATCTTTTGTCGGTCTGTCTGTCTGTCTGTCTGTCTTTCTCTCTCTCTCTCTCTCTCTCTCTCTCTCTCTCTCTCTCTCTCTCTGAGTAAAATGAAGTCTCTTCAGCAATGATCCATTATCCTTGGCGTCTCCTATTCATCCAATGGCGATGGAGACGGGAAAGGAAAACACGCGTTATTCTTGACACCACCGGAAACATTGTGGAAAACTAATGGGTTGCGGCAATGGCCTTAGTGTTTTAATCTCGGTAATTCAGTAGTAGGGCAGAGGAGCCTCCTCACTAAGGAAAGTCGTATTCTCTCTCTCTCTCTCTCTCTCTCTCTCTCTCTCTCTCTCTCTCTCTCTCTCTCTCTCTCTTCTATTTATACATGGAATTTCAAGTGTTCATGTTGTTTCCTATCTCTCATTCTCTCTCTCTCTCTCTCTCTCTCTCTCTCTCTCTCTCTCTCTCTCTCTCTCTCCACGTTTAAGGGAGTTGGGAGAGTGGGGGGAGGGGTAGCTAAGAGAAATCTCTGGTATTCATATTATTTTCCTCCCACCCATTTTCTCACAATCTCCTCGTTCTCTCATATCTCTCGTTTATTTCGCTTACTATATTCTTTCGTTCTCGCAAGCAATCCAACCTCTCGGCAATTATTACAAGGTGATACGCGTACCTGGAAAGACCACCAATGAAAAATAAACTAATCAAATCTCAACATACATGTGTGGCTTTAGCTTCTTGATCAGACCCAGCAGAAAAGTTAAGTATACCTTAGTTTAACCAGACCACTGAGCTGATTAACAGCTCTCCTAGGGCTGGTCCGAAGGATTAGACTTATTTTACGTGGCTAAGAACCAATTGGTTACCTAGCAACGGGACCTACAGCTTATTGTGGAATCCGAACCACATTATACCGAGAAATAAATTTCTATCACCAGAAATAAATTCCTCTGATTCTTCACTGGCCGGCTGGAGAATCGAACGCAGGCCCAGCAAAGTGCTAGCTGAGAACGATATCGACCCGTCCAACGAGGAACTTAGACCCAGTAGAATAGTATTATGAATGCTTCAGCTTTTCGTTCGGGGATGGGCTAGAGGACGTATGGGTGTGTTGGAAGAGATTTGTGGACATTGTTCTGAAGGCCAGTGAATTAACCGGTTCTTAAATTATCAAGGACATATATTTTCTTTGTATTTTTGCTCGTTTGTATGCATGGACAATGGTTTCCAACGTCTTTTGAGTCTTGAGAGGGCTTCCTTTGGTTGGGTAGGACTGTCATTGGGTAAGAATGCACCTGAATGAAAACTGTTTGCTGAATACCAGTTCAGTGGGAGAGGCGTTGAGCTCTTTTGTTGTGGTAATGTGTAGGCCAAGGAGACCCAGGATAGCAACTTCCATTCAGGTCCATTGCACCTAATGGTGAGTGTGGCTTTGAGGGAACACTGGCTTATTTTATTTTATTTTAATTTATTTTTTTGCCATGTCCTTGGTGGCAGGGTAGTATGCAAAGGTGTGGTATATTTGAACCCATTAATTTGGCAAGGGTAGTCCATTCAGAGATACTGAAATGCCCAACCCAGCCATCCAGGAGTGTGTGGATTGGATCAAAGACTTTTTTTTTTTAGAGGGGTATTAGCACAACAGAGTATGGATGGGCTGCGCTGCTATTGGAGATGACGCTTGTGTTGCAGAAATGGATATCTCCTTACTGCAGGTTCATTATGGAAGTGTGAGTCTCTTGCTTCCATGTCTCAGAAATGGAGCATCGGCGAGTTTGTCATAATTCATCCCTAGCTGGTTTGCTTTCATTTTTATCCTATATTGTGCATTTGCTACAGGTTTTTTTTTTTTGCTAGTTATGTGCTGTAAGGTATACAGAATTCACCAATAGCCAAGAATTGATGTAGTTGGTGGCCAGAGTACCTATCCTGGATTTTTTGGGGGCAATCCATCATGGTGGTGAAGGGTGTGCTATTGAGTAAGTATCTAAAATTCTGGTACTCAGATGTACAATGAGAAGTCCTCTGTAGAAGGTGCTGCATTTTTCTGAGCTGTTGTTACTTTCCTGCTAAAAAAAACCTAAACGGTTAGTTGTCACATTGATTGACTGTCCTATATAAGCAGCCATGGTGATGTTGCTTACAACTATTGTGAGAGGCTTGCCTAAAGTTTTGGGGATGACAGCACAGTGGCATCTTCCAGGACATCTTTGGTGCCTTCAAATAAATTGCATTGGGTGGAGCTACAGTTGAGGGACCTATATTCTAGCCGGAGGAACCAAGTGCCATTCAGCTTTTTTTTTTTACCATATCAAGCAAGGAAGCCCAGGGGCTACAAAAAGACCCATATGTTCTTTTTCCTTGAAGGCCTACTTTATAGAGAGCACTTTCTCTAGGGGCAGGCTGCAACATTTGAAGAAGACTTGGGGGCATGTGGCCTTGTTGTGGTGGTATATGCGACGCTCTGTAGGGTACCCCGGTGGTATGTCAAAGTTTAGGTTCGAACATGCTATGAAATTCCTGAAGGAGGGGTGTAGGTTCATGGGACTCGCTTGAAGCCTTTGGTGAATGAAGCCTTTGGAAGGTCCAGAAGGCAGTGATTGAGTAAGATGGTGATGAGCCGGGGGGTCTGAACGTCTCTTGGTGTGAGGCTGCCATTCCTAGCCACTAGATGCAGCTTGGTATCTGATGGCCGGCAGCAGTGTTCTTTCGACAAGATGAACAAGCTGAAGTCCTTTTAAAACCATAACTTATTCATTGACAAATTTAATACGGCAATTTCTCTGGAGGGAAATCTTATTCAGTGTGTTATGAAAAGATGGGATTTCTTTAAATCTGTGTTTGTACGTCTTGACCCTCACCATGATCCGTTGCCTCATGCACCAAAGATTGTGATTTTCAACAATCTTGATATTTTACAAGGCCGGGACACTACTCTTCCTCTCAATCTCAGTCTTTTAACTTGCTGTTATTGGCATTTGTGTATCAGCTCTCGCGGTAGAGTTATACTGAATCAAAATGGTTACTGATCCAACAACAGCTCAAAAAGTTTTATTGTATCTTAAATATGTCTGTAAATGAAAATATACTTTACGCTGTTGCTCCAACCTTTCCCTCACTTAATGAGTGCATGGTAATTAGAACGAAAGGAAAGAAAAATTCCCACTGATAAAAAGTACTAGAGAATGGAACACTGATCAGTTTTCATCAGTCATACTAAACCTAAATAGAAACAGAAATGCTAAAATGACGCCATTTGTTAGTGTTGAATAGCAAGAAATTATAATTTTCTCTCTCTCTCTCTCTCTCTCTCTCTCTCTCTCTCTCTCTCTCTCTCTCTCTCTCTCTCCACACACATATCCACACCCACACAGGCGCACTCACACACACACACATACATACACACATATACATACATATATATATATATATATATATATATATATATATATATATATATATATATATATATATATATATATATATATAGACAGATAGATAGATAGATATATGTTGTTTAGTATGAGTTGCAACGTAAATGTCATCTGAGCATCGATGCGAACAAACTACACCCGGAATGCGCAGTAAAGCACAGATACGGCATTCTGAAAACAAAAGGTAGATGAATTTTATTGCCTACATTGAGTGCAATGTTTCTTTTTTGTTTCCTCTTTTTCTCCAATTTTTTCCCTCTCCCTTGTATTTTTTTCTCCCTGGAAACAAGCAAATACATGTGCATCTGGAATATTGCCTGTTGCAAAATTGTTGTTTTGTGAAATCACAGAAAAAAGGCATGTTGCGCACGCGGCTCTTTTCCTAGATGAAGTACTCGGTTCGTGAAGGGGCGATGCTTCGGAAATGGGAGATTTTTATCACCATGTGCAGAAGAGGTTCACTTCTCCTACGCAGTACAATAATTAACTTGTCTCTCTTTCCAAATGTTAACTGAACAGATGAAAAATTTTTGGCTGCTTTGCTTACGGAAATTTTGTTCACGCGATTCGTTTTTAGTTTTCTGTAAAAGAAAACTATTGAGATGGCTATTTGTTTGTCCTTCTGCACTTTTCTGTCCGCCCACAGATCTTAAACTACAGAGACTAGAGGGTTACAAATTGCTATGTTGATCATCCACCCTCCAATCATCAAACATGCCAAATTACAGCCCTCTAACCTCAGTGGTTTTGATTTTATTTAAGGTTCAAGTTAGCCATGATCAGGTGTCTGGCACCGCTATAGGTGCCAATAACACAGGCCACCACCGGCCTGTGGCTGAAAGTTTCATGGGCCGCGGTGAGTGTTTCATGGGCCGTGGCTGAGAGTTTCATGCAGCATTATACGTTGTACAG
Organism: Macrobrachium rosenbergii; assembly: GCF_040412425.1. NCBI lineage: Eukaryota > Metazoa > Arthropoda > Malacostraca > Decapoda > Palaemonidae > Macrobrachium > Macrobrachium rosenbergii. The sequence continues at coordinate 33,866,396 of NC_089746.1, forward strand.
AAAACTCGATTGTGCCGAAGAAATTTCGGAGCATTTTCTACTTTTTTTTGAGTAACATTACTACAGTTTTGGACTGATAAAACCGATGGACGTTATGATTATCGAAAGGAAAGCTT
>NC_089746.1:33869011-33881511 GCF_040412425.1 Macrobrachium rosenbergii
TTTCTGCGAAGGTGAAGAAAGACGTGCTATGAAGCTAAGAGAGGAAAAAGAGAGTTTTCCTGTTCCTACTGATTGAGTCATTTCGCGATTTTCGGGATCTTTTCCGACTATCCTTAGTCATTCATTTTTTCCGTCTCCACGGCTATACGGATGTCCTCATTGCCTTTTCTTCTTTTTTTCATGGCGTGTTACCTTTAATCATATGTTTCTCGTTGTGATTCATGTAAAATAGATCAATTAATGACATAGTTCATTTCATTATTCACTGGCACACATCCTGACTCATGCTCTTTTTGTCGAATTTTCATTGTATTTGACTAATCGCTTTAGAATACTAGTGATGTATATCGGTTATTCTGTTATAACACCGAGTGGGCTTATGTATACAGCGACACCCTAGTGTTGTTAGTTTATATTAATTTGCTAACTTCTAATTTCCAAACTGAAATTGATCCACTGAAATTTATACAGTGCAGGCAACTCAGTTGTAGAAAACGTCCGCGCAGCGAATGCTCCTCTCCGGATACTCGTCGGGACTGAATGAAAGAGTCTGACGTATTTTTTCAGCTCCGGATCCAACAACTGCAGCGCAATCATTATTCGGGAAACAACACTCGGACAGATATTGATCGCTTTCCCTTGCATAATCCAGCATCAGTAATTTATACGAAGCGCAATTGTTTGTTGTGCGTGCTGCGGGAGGGCAGTTTCGGGAGAAGCAAGGGGTCTCTCTCTATCCCTTATGGAAATCAGATGCAACAGAGACGCAGGTTTTGACGGAGCTAGCGCGTAATTGCAACTGCAGAGGCCAATTGGAATTGGTGATTCGCTCCCGAACCCTTCTCCTCCCTCGGAGGGCCGCGTGTTGACTCAGACGCTGGCCACTCTCTTCTTGTTTTCGAGAACAACAACGCGCTACCTTTGCCATACATGTGGGGATTCCAATTCCATGGCTTAAGGTGACTCCGGTGTCAGGCGGCGAATAAGTCTTGCTCGGGAAGACGGAGAGCTCTCTCCGCGGAGTTTGCTGGATAAATGGCGATTGTCGCTTGACTTTTAATGCGCTGGTCAGGGGATTTTCTGGTCAGGGAATGAAAATCCCCTAAGCGAAGTTAAGACAGCGATTGCTCTGCAATAGAGGAATCTTCTCGTTTTACCTAGCTCTTGTGGAGTTTCAGGAGGTTTACGGGCAAGCAGCAAATAAGGTCTCATTAGGATGGTGAGTCCAGGGGTCTGTACTAGGGTTCTTCAGCCCTTGGAACACTCTAATATATATACACACGGGCCGCCCATATGCGAGAGCCCCTGCTAACATAATCAGAACCAATCAGTCAAATGCATAACAGATATAAGAAGATAAGTAGACGTACAGCAAGATAGGAGGCTGATAATTGTAATTGTCTCTTATTCGTTCCTAGGCAGTGTTTATTAATCAGGCGATACTAATGCCCGCTACACATACAAAAGATTTCGGCTGTATACATGAACTTCCTGCGGTCAAAGATTCAAACGCACAGGTAAGTAACTGATTCTTGACCGACAAATATATGAAACCGATTCGTGGCTTTGCTAGTTGGACATGAAATTCTTAACATAAGTAAAAATTGCGGCGAAGTTTCTTCGGCGCAATCGAGTTTTCTGTACAGCCACTACAGCGTATAATCAAGGCCACCGAGAATAAATCTATCTTTCGGTGGTCCCGGTATAATGCTGTATGAATAGCAGTCCATGAAACTTTAACCACGCCCCGGTGGTGGCCTATCCTATATCGTTGCCAGAAGCACGATTATAGCTAACTTTAAACTTAAGTGAAATCAAAATTAGTGGGGCTAAAGGGCTGCAATTTGGTATGTTGATAACTGGAGGGTGGATGATCAACATCCCAATTTGCAGCCCTCTAGCCTCAGTAGTTTTTAAGATCTGAGGGCGGACAGAAAAAGTGAGGACAGAAAAAAGTGCGGACAGGATAAAGCCGGCACAATAGTTTTCTTTTATAGAAAACTAAAAATGCAAATTGTTTTTAGAGCAGTCCAAATGAGGAAGCAAACCTTATAAATCTTCCAAGAAATCTGAGCGTGTGTTATTCGTAATCCTTTACAGTAATTGATAACCTGACCACCAGTGAATGATGCCAGACATCGCTAACTTTACTGGTGTTGAGTCTGAAATCATATTTGAGGTTTAATCCTCGAATCTGAGAATTAGACGAGTTGCCTACTCAAAATGAGGCATCGTTATATTCTCAGTTATTTTACGTTTGCTGTCTTTTACTACCCGACTACTTATATATGAATAGGAGAGTATAAACGACTGTTCCCTTGCCGCTTGTACGTGACAAAAGTTTAGTGGATTTACGATAAGGCAGTTCGCCCATCAAGCATTACTGCCATGACCGATTATTACAAACGTTAAGTGGGATTTATTGAAGTCTTGTCAAGTAGAAATGTTTTGCATGCAACCTAAATCAGAAATTACTTATTTCACATTGTTATCAACCCTGGATAGTGCCAGGACTATTTTTACACTCCATGAGTGTGTTGTTAAAGAAGATTGAACAGTAGATTTGAGTTATAATGGAATTAGACAGAGTTGCACATTCCCATACTCTTTCTCTTCGACTTCCCCACCGAGAACTAGTCACTACTCAGCTTTCTGCGGTCTCTCACTCGATGATCTTCTTCTTCTTCTTTTTCTTCTTCTTCTTCTTTTACGTGCCTTTCTCCCATTTTTGTATGGGGTAAGCATGATGCCTTCTTTGAAGGACTTTGATTTGACTTTGGGGTAGACCATAGTCTCGATCGGCCGCCCTGTCTGACATCGCTTAGACCCCGGTAGCGTATACATGTATTGTACCAGTCACCAGCTCCCTTTCTCCCAGCAGCGAGGATACGTTGAGCGGTTAGGCCGACAGTTCGAGACGTGTGAGGTGTCCGTTATGTTTTTAGGATATGTTGGAGTGGCCTTGTTTGTGTGTGTATTAGTTTGTAACACCCATTTGCTTTTAATCAAACCTATCCGTTGATTACATATATACATAATCCCGGGGTGTCTACACGGATAGCAAAGTGTCCGCCTCTCTGACCGGTCGGCTGCGGGGTCTCTCACTCGATGATAAATACGGATAAGGGCGTTCCATCCACAGGTGATTCGTCTGATGTGACCTTTCTCTTGTTAACATAAGTTTACCCACGACACGGCAAAAGGTCATGGGAGAGCTAAAAGATGGTAGCAAGGGTGTAGTAGAAGTATATTGCTTAGGTATGCGCTTTAATACAAGTAAAGAGTGTTAACTGTGAATGGGGGAAGACTCGCGTCTGGGCGGGAAGTTGGGCGGATTTTTACTCATGGCTTCAGGTGGGATCTGGGAGTGAAGACCTATTCAAAACAAGTAACAAATGCGCCGAAGAAACGAGTTTTCTGTACAGAGTATAATGCTGTATGAAACTCTCAGCCACAGTCCATGAAACTCTCAGTCGCCCGTGGTGGCCTGTGTTATTTCGGTGCTAGACGCACGAGCATGGCTAACTTGAACCTTAAATAAAATAAAAACTACAGAGGCTAGAGGGCTGCAATTTGGTATGTTTGATGACTGGATGGTAGATGATCAACATACCAATTTGCAACCCTCTAACCTCAGTAGTTTTTAAGATCTGAGGGCAGACAGGAAAAGTGCGGACGGACAGACGGATAGCCATCTCAATAGTTTTACAGAATACTAAAAAATGGGCCTTTCTAAGTTCATGGCGCTTCCTGAAGGGTGGAGTCACGGTCATGGTCGTCACTTGCCTTAATTTGGCTTCCATAACAGCAGCAAAGAAGGGTTTCTTTCTCCGACTTGTTTTCCAGGTGAATTCCATCTGTCTCTTCTGCCTCAGAGAACGTAAATCTGTCAGCTAGTTAGTGGCTGTTGGAGGTCTGCCACCCGAGGGACATTCCTGTGTTAGGTCGGGAATTACTGTGGATTATCTAAATGACTTCTGGTTCAGTGAATTCTCTGAGGTTGTTAAGCATTCTGCATGTTGCAGAAATAAATGGCAGGATAGGATGACGAAGAAAAGTTGAGACAACGAAGATGGATTCTATTTCGTCTTTTTATATCTTTTCTCCATAGTAAAGTTATCCCATGTTCTTCTCGGAAAAAAAAAATTATAATCTGATTTGCATACCAAAGAAAAATTAATTTTCATGACCCATAGAATGCTGTATATAGAAATACAATGAAACAGAGTGAAGATATTATCACATTAGCTTTAGTGAATATTTTAAGAAAGGAATAGAGCGATATCTGTATCACTAAAATAATTTCTTGGAAAGTTGCAGCACATTATAGTATATATGATGAGACCCTAAAATCCAACAAAGTTTGTTCCAGTGCTTTTATCGAAAAAAAGACGTGTTTTTCATATTTTATTTAGAAGCCAATGGGATAGGACGCTGCAAGCCAATTTAGCCCTGGAATGATGGATGACAAACGGTGGAGGTGGCTCCAGTAAGACTTAGTATGAAGGACGGCGACAGAATTGTTGGTACAAATACTCTTAACCACAACAGAGAAACTTTTGTTCTGAAATAAGGTAACTAAAATAGTAGCAAAATTTCTTGTTGAGAATGAAATACATTTGAAAATTATAAAAGATAAAAGTGTGTTACACTTTTTTTCTTAGTTTGGTGAAAGGTTACATGAAAGGAAATTAGATTTGATCTGGAGACAACCGGTGTGGTATCATCTGTACTCTTACGACATTAGCTGAATATATGGAACATCTACAAAAAATACTGAACAAATTTTAAAGACTTAATTAGAAGCGGAATTTTGCGGTTTTAAAGTCACAAATATGCATAAGAACATACAGACACATTATATATATATATCTATATATATAATATATATATATATATATATATATATATATATATATATATATATATATATATATATATATATATATATATATGTATATGTATATATATATATATATATATATATATATATATATATATATATATATGTGTGTGTGTGTGTGTGTGTGTGTATACATACATACATACATACATACATACATATATATATATATATATATATATATATATATATATATATATATATATTTGTATGTATATACAGTGCGTGTGTGTTTTCGTATATACGTAAATGAGATTAGATATAAATGTTGCGTTTGATGCGAGAGGAATTAACGTTTTGTGAACAAGACATCTGAAAGGCGCTAGATGCGGCTGTGCTAGTGTGAAATTTGCTTGCACATGGGCCAGTTATTTAACTCGGTATTTAAGCGATGGATGAAGAGGGAACATCTGCCACGTTAACTCTCTGGAACCTCCCTTAAGAGCAATGGTTTATCCGGGAAAAAGAAAACACATTCTCAACTAAAGTATTTAAACTGCAGTTTAACTATATCTAATATTCGGTGCCTTCTATGGATTTTAATGTGGAATATCAGGCAGAGAAAGCCATCTCAGATTCCAAGAGCTCCTGTCTCCGCTCTTTTGACCTAAATATCGAAATCAGTTTTAACTTAGTATGAGTCGTCGGTCCGCTTTCTCTGGAGGCATTAGAAATCTTGGTAGTTGCAGGTGGAACATCCAACATCACCTGACCTCGAACGTTAATCAGATTTCAGCATTTATGTCGTCCCCTGAGGCCAAGAACGCGCGGGGCAAGACTTCGTTTCACCGTTATTTAATAGTGCATTAATGCCCTGGCACTGATATTGGAATATAGTATATCGGTGTGACATATTTCTCTCGGAACCTAACAATGAAGTCTGTTGACCCAAACTGCAAGTAACGCGGCATTATTGAATAATGTAAACTCAGTCCCTCCTGCGGATGACAGGTTTTGAAGATAACGTTCTCTCGTTTCAAGGAGATGCGTCGGAACTCGAAGCCAGCGCCCCAACCCTTTGCCTGCCGACCCACTCGGAGATAAAGGAGATTTGTCGGTGAATAATGTGAACAGGTAACAACAGTTGCAAGTGATGAGATGCACTGAATAAAAACTATATAATTCCATGGGTAAATTATGGAGAAGTACCTTGATAAAACTACATCGTTTCTGTGCCTTATATACTACAATATCGCCCAGATACAATGCTTTTGTTCTGCAGTCGGCTGTTAACTTTGATATGATTCATTCAAGTTCCAAGTGATATCTAATAAAGTTATTTCGGAATGATCAATATATACAAAAAAAAAATCAAGTGAAAGAATGTGATTAATCTTTCAGCTGTATACTCGCATATATCCATCTTCCCTTTTGTTGTCAGTCTCTCTCTCTCTCTCTCTCTCTCTCTCTCTCTCTCTCTCTCTCTCTCTCACTTGAAGAAAAGACTGTGAGCACATTTAAAAACCAGTTTTAGAATATCAGACTTAAGCAAAAGTAAACAATAAATGTTACAGAATTTAATTTACTAAGCTTAATGGTAATTATATACCGTCTAATACAAAAAGATCAAGAACTATGGCACAATCATATGTAAATTTTCTATATAAAAAAACATACCTTTGCCTCAGGCTTCATGATAAAACCAGAAACTGATCTGAATAACACAAAGTAAATTACTTGCGAAATAAACAGAGTTGCAGGGAAAAGATTTTATACACTGGAAGTGTAGACAAGAAAGTTGTCAAAGCAAGAAGTGGAACTAAGAGAATCTCTTCCCATGTTTCAAACAATGCACATAATAATAATAATAATAATAATAATAATAATAATAATAATAATAATAATAATAATAATAATAATAATAATAATAATAATAATAATAATAAGTTAAATATTTCTCTACAGCTTACATTGCATCGACACATTAATATTAATAGTTATAATTAAGGGTAACGAATCGATTAAGTGGACCTATTATTGACTGATTAATATTAACCCTCTGGTTTTATTTATTATACATATGTGCGTGCTGTCATTAGAACGTACTCTAAATGAGATATTGAAGATATTCCGACTTAACCCAGTAATTCTCTCCTTTGAAGTTCATGCAGATTATGATCCACCTTCTAATATTAATATTAAAAAGAGTATTGAGAGTGGAAGAACAAAGCAAAAAAAAAAATTTGTCATGACTGAGGTCATTGTATTTTGATGGCCTCGCTCCCATTCTCCCAATGCGCTTAAAGCCAAATGGGTGGGAAATATGCTCCATGAATTATACCTTTTATCATTAAAGGTTATTCAACCAGGGGAACTAATTAATTGTGAAAAATTGACTTTGCCGGAGACATCGTTAAATAAATAATGACTTATTTTATGAAGATGAGATTCCGGAATGGAAAAAATAAAAAAAATAGACGTTCAACTTATTATATGCCACAGAGACCAAAATGGTATTATGGTTAGGTAGAGTTTTTCGCATAATGTAATAGAACCGTGGAGAAATAATGTGTTCTTGAAATAACGCAAATTTAACATTAATATCAAAAGAATTATTTCATAACCATGTAATTATGTATACATAACAACATATAAGGATTCCTTTCAGCTCTAATGAATGTATATATATATATATATATATATATATATATATATATATATATATGTGTGTGTGTGTGTGTGTGTATGTATATGTGTATATATATGTATATATATGTATATGTATATGTATATATATATATATATATATATATATATATATATATATATATATATATATATATATATATATATATATATACTAATTTTGTGACAAGTTTACACAACACTTTTAAACTCTCGAATATTAACCCATAATTACCCATTACCCTACAGAAGTTATATCCAAGTGCTTATGCCCGACCAAACTCATAGGTTTCGAATCCGTGACTTTAGTTTTGTTACCGACCAGGATAGACCGTTGACATATCCAGCGCTTCTGCAGTACATATTCCTTTGGAATTCAGGTTATGCACTTTGAATCTAAATCAACCCATTCCCACCTAAGTTTGTAATCAGTGGCTGGTTTATAATAGGATTATCATTAATTCACGCACACATAAAAATAAATAAGTAACCAAAATTAGGAAATAATAGAATTAAAACAATATAGAAATGACGAAAACAAATAAGCGAACGGAAATCGACAAATAAAAAATGCATTATATCTACAGCACTTAGAAAGGACGTAGGAAAATTGAAATCAATAACACATGACTTTTTACCATCTTTCGTTCTCAAAATATGACCTGAAAGTAGATTAACCTTTTTCCCTTGGTTACATAATAATATGTATTTTTAAAAATAATTTATATTGTTTATCTCCACATTCATCATTTCCTGAAAGTGCGTTTTGTTTCCTGCTCTGTGTTAAATTAGTTTTATTTTAGCCTATTCATCACTTTAACCAATTGCATTCATAAGGAATCATAGTTCATTTTTCCCCTCTCTAGCTCAATACCGTCCCTACTGAAGACTAAGTATACCTTAGTTTAACCAGACCACTGAGCTGATTAACAGCTCTCCTAGGGCTGGCCCGAAGGATTAGACTTATCTTACGTGGCTAAGAACCAATTGGTTACCTAGCAACGGGACCTACAGCTTATTGTGGAATCCGAACCACGTTATAGCGAGAAATGAATTTCTACCACCAGAAATAAATTCCTCTAATTCTTCACTGGCCGGCCGGAGATTCGAACTCGGGCCCTGCAGAGTGCTAGCCGAGAACGGTACCGACCAGTCCAACGAAGAACTCCCTACTGAAACTTTTCTCTTTTCACTATTTTCAAGCCCGCAATAAAAGGAAAGGAAAGCTATTAATGCAAGAGAAATTAAGAACTATTTTTTTTTACCGAATAACCATCATTCACAATGCGTTAACAGCATTACAACATACATAACTATGCTTTGCACTGGAATAACCTTAGTTCGTAAATTACAAGTAACTGCAAATGGGATACAGAAAACGAATTTCGTGGAGTCATTGATGTGAGAGTTGATATAAATCAGAGCAGATGTCAGAGTATTGGTCCTTTTTATTCTATTGACCACTTCAGTCTAGTATCAGGGTGCTCAGCTAGCTCGCTGCTCTAGATAAATGTGGCAGTGTTGCCTGAGCGCGTAGACTTTACTGAAGCTTATTAGAATTATATGATCGTAACATTACAATAATAATAATAATAATAATAATAATAATAATAATAATAATAATAATGAACCAAACAAAAACTTCTTTCAGTTTTCTTCTGTAGATGGAAAGAAAAACAAGATTCCTGTGTATTTACAAGTAAACAAGTTATACACAGGAATCTTGTGGGTTTCTTTCAGTAATAATAATAATAATAATAATAATAATAATAATAATAATAATAATAATAATAATAATTATTATTATTATTATTATTATTATTATTATTATTATTATTATTATTATTATATTATTATTATTATTATTATTATTATTATTATTATTATTACAAATGCAACAGAAAAAGTGGTAATTGTCGTAATTGTAATACTAATACAGTTTCTTTTATTGTTATGTTCACATTCAGTTTATGACTACTAAACTAAGAATTGAGCTCCATGCTTAATTATCACTAAAAACATAAGCAGTATTGTTGCATTTATAATCATGAAACTGGAAACTGCTATGAGAGTTTAGATAACTGCTGTTCCATTTTTATTAGTCACTTTATATATATATATATAATATATATATATATATATATATATATATATATATATATATATATATATATATATATATATATATATATATATATATATATATATATATATATATATATATATATATATTAGTATATATATATATATATATATATATATATATATATATATATATATATATATATATATATATATATATATATATATATATATATATACATTACATGTAAATCAAATATTTCAACGTACCGTACATTATAAGAGAAAATTACAATTTTCATTTATTGACTGTGATTTTATCTATTTCTTCTGCAATTGTTCTTATGACTGCGAAATTAGATAATATAAGATATAAAACATGAATTACTATTTGTGTAAGTATTCAATACCGTTCTATTAAATTTGATGCGTGTTTTCGCTATCGGAAAGCAATAATTATTGGCATTTTTTCCCTTATCTCAATTATTGGGGGTTTTATGAAAAGGAACAGTTTTCAAACATTTTTCTTTTTACAATAATGAAAGTCTAAAAATTCTGCGCCCAGGGAAGTATAAAATGCCACGATTATTAACATTTTTCCTCATCGTCCGTTTCATCCAGATAATGCTACATTTAGGCAATAATTGGCAGAGTCGGAATGGTATAGAAGTTCCTAGGGGAAGTAACAGAGCAAGTCTAGTTAGTTTTCTGTAAAAGAAAACTATTGAGATGGCTTTGTCTGTCCGTCCGCACTTTTTCTGTCTGCCCTCAGATCTTAAAATCTACTGAGGCTAGAGGGCTGCAAATTGGCATGGTGATCATCCACCCTCCAATCATCAAACATACCAAATTACAGCCCTCTAGCCTCAGTAGTTTTTATTTTATTTAAAAGTTAAAATTAGCCATGATCGTGCGTCTGGCAACGATATAGGAAAGGCCACCACCGGCCGTGGCTGAAAACTTCATGGGCCACGGCTCATGCAGCATTATACACTGTACGGAAAACGCAGTTGCGCCGAAGAAACTTCGGCACATTTTCTTCTTGTTTTTAATTGCAGTCATTAAGACTCAAGAGAGTTTGAGACTAAAAGGACTCTCATGTTTTCTGTTTTCCATGTGCTTGGTTAGAAGATTGATTTTGCGCTCCATGAATCATTCAAAAGAATATAATACAAACACAAATGAGACAAAATAATAAGCCTAAAAGATAGCACTCATAACAATCTCAGATTGAAATGAGTTGCTTAAAACTTAAATCTGGAAGAAAACCGAAGTGGGCGAAACAGAACGTGACACAAAACACTTCCACTCTCTGAATGGTGAGGTAACGTGCCCATTCCTTTCTTAGAAGGAGAATCCAGACTACAGTTCACTAGATGCGCACTGAGGTGGGTAATGAGCATGGAAAATGGTCTGGAAAAATAGCAGGATTTGAAAAGTGTATAGCAATGCCCTCCGCTACCACACCCTCCCATTCCCTGACCCCATCCCCCAACTAAAGCACGGCATGAGGAAGGTAATATCTTTGTCATGATGAAGAGTTGGTAATGGAGTTTTGGGCACAGAGGTGAATTTTTTTGTTAAAGGAACTGGAACGCCAACGAAATAGCTTCTTCTGGTTATTTACCTTTTCTTCGCACCGTTCTTTTTAATTGGTATTTTCTTCGTCTTTCTTCTTTAAGAACGTTTCCTTAATCTCCTTAGTTCGAAATCTCTGTCTGTCTGTCTGTCTATCTATATCACGCGCCAAAGCTTAATCTAGTCTGATTCCATTATTATGACTGCACCAGTTGCACATGAAGTAAAATCATTAAAAACACTTACTCTGAAAGAGTAATGATGATAATATTTTGTTACTTCGGCTTTAAGACTTTCAAAAACGAAAATTTGCCTAAAAAATAACAGAAAATACCTGATAAAATTATAACTCTAAAGTAAAACAAAACCAATAAAAAAAAACAAATTATAGATAAATATCAATATTAATATTAGCCGATTTTGATGAGTATCCGAAATATTAATTGAAATGAAGAATGCACTGTTCAAAGCGTTGTAGATATCTCTTATGCGCATATAAGAAGAAGAATTTAGGAATAAAGCCCTACGTTATTGAGGAAAAAATTATGCTGAATTACAAATAATCAAGGTTTACTTACGTCAAGTGGCCTGACAGTATGACTCAAGTGTCGCCCTTTGATCTTACTCTGCAACGAATTATTCTCTTTCTTCTACAGAGACGGAGCACTTTTACTTTCATAAAGCCTTTGTTATAATCGCACGTTACAGCCCAGCTCACTGAAAATAAATTTCGTAACAGTGAAGATGTTGAAGATTTGAACATAAATTTTACACCCATGATGATGTCAATAATTCATTTTGAACGGACCATAAGTTATGATTTCATGACATTATGAATATTTGTTATGTTATTATTCATTATTTTTTACGTACGTGATTATTTATAACTTTTCATAATTATTTGTGGTCTTCATTCTAGCAGCATTAGCTGAAGTAGCAGTATTATCCGCTGTTATTATTATTATTATTATTATTATTTATTATTATTATTATTATTATTATTATTATTATTATTTACCTTTTGTTTACTTATGATTTTTCAGCTTTACGAACTTTAGCTAAGAAAGTATTCACCTTCAGAGGGACACTTCAGAGTTTATATTTCAGATATTATACAAAGAATGTACACAAGAACATAACACATACACAGACACACACACACACACACACATATATATATATATATATATATATATATATATATATATATATATATATATATATATATATATATATATATATATATATATATATATACTATATATATATTTGTGTGTGTATGATATATATATATATATATAATTCTTAAAAA
>NC_089746.1:33886511-33896511 GCF_040412425.1 Macrobrachium rosenbergii
TATATATATATATATATATATATATATATATATATATATATATATATATATATATATATATATATATATATATATATATATATATATATATATGTGTGTGTGTGTGTGTGTGTGTGTGTGCGTGTATGATTACCTGTCTTTATGACATCATTGCGTGTGTACGTGTGTATATTCATTCTTTGGTTACATATAGGAAATTTTCAATTGAATTACACATCTTTCCCTCACCAATAGATTTTAGTGTTGATTTGCTTTATATCTGGTAGGATGTAATCGGGTACTCCTTGATATACTCATATGTAACACTGTAAATAATATGTTTAGAGAACATGGTTCCTGTCAAATTACTGTTAAATAAAACAGATATCTCATCAAGTGGGAGAATGAATTTGTACGAAAATATTCATTGTTGCTTATTCTAAAATAGTGTTATTCAAATTCATATTCCATCTAATATATGGCCACCTCTACTCCAACTCCGAACTCATAAAAACGACAATTAAAGGCTAAATAAAAGAGAATTAATTTCCTGACATGGTCTCAGGTCAACACATTACAGGTGAACGCTGAAGCAGTATTAAATCGGGCAAATCTGAATGAAAAACACAAGATTTCTAAAACAACCATCAGCTAGAGGTTTCTGAAAACATAGGATGAAAACTGTAGTTTCTAAGCCAATGGAGAGGCACAACACAAAATTCTTAGACCCTTGGGGTACAGCAACAAACAATTCTACTGTAGATAACATTGAGAGAAAAAAAAAACAGATCCCCAAACTAGGAGGAAAAATAATATCTCTAAACAAAGTTGGGAGGGTGAGGGACCAAGAACAAGATTCTTAACCAAGCAAACTAGAGAGAAGAAAACCCGGAATGTAAGAGAAACATGTGAGTAATTCTAAATCTGCAGGAAGAACAAGATAAGATTCCAAAACCAATGTATGAGAATAATAGGGGATTTTAAAGTCAATGGATGGTACAAACGAAAAATACTAAGCTAAAGACAATGGAGGGACGATTCCAAAAATAATGAAGTCAGTGAGTAGGGGTATGGGTGCTATTTTCCAGCTAAAAACTATTTATAATGGGAAGAACAGGCAGCTGTTAGTTTTCTGTAGAGGAAAACTATTGAAATGGCTTTGTCTGTCAGTCAGCATTTTTTCTGTCCACCCTCAGATCTTAAAAACTCCAGAGGCTAGATGGCTGCAAATTGGTATGTTGATCATCCACCCTCCAATCGTCAAACATACCAAATTGCAGCCCTCTAGCCTGAGTAGTTTTTATTTTATTTACCGTTAAGTTTAGCCATGTCTAACGGTGCAAGCCTCCGGCGTATCTTCATTTGACCGGGGGAGCAGCTGAGCGCTCCCCGGTCGTGGCTGATAGTTTCATACTGCAGCACATCGCGAGTTTCACACATCATTATACGCTTTACCGAAAACTCGATTGCGCCAAAGAAACTTCGGCGCATTTTTTGCTTGTTTATTGTTGTTTATTTATGAAACATATCTCTCATTGCACTCACGTCAGAAACAATCTTCCTTCACAAACCCCGCAACATTTAACGTTAATTCTTTATTGAAAGCGTTCGTTCTAGCGTGCATATTATATCCTATAGTTTTCTGATGTTTCGTCAGAACAGTGGGGTCTTGGTAAAAGGTATTGATATTGGGATTTCCCGTGTATGTATTTTAATAATAACCGGTGTTTACACGGTCGGTTTCCTTTTAGCAAAGTTGTTTATTACATCGAGCAATATATGAATTTTCCGAAACAATAAATCTGATTGCAAATCTTACCAACATTTCGTTGCCTTACTCGTCGCTCAGTAATTTATTGGAAGGCCAGAGGCGAATAAAATGTAAATTCAGGTTTATACATTTAATCTGCAAAGAGGAAAGAATAAAGAAGGATTCGAGGAGACTATTTGTTTATTAGATTAAACTCTCACGACATAAATCTACTTCGGGGGAAAAGCGAAGAGGTTTGGGTTATTGAATTTCAAAATCCGCAGAGTTATGGGCGAAAGACATACTAAGGAAAATCCCGTATTGGTCACGAGTGCTTTCCAAGTTCACATGCCCCTCTGAATCGCTGAGAGAGAGAGAGAGAGAGAGAGAAAGAGAGAGAACGCAACGTTCGATAACAGTTTCTGAACGCAACGTTCGATAAGACTTTCTGAACGCAACCGTTTGTGAACCCAACATTCGATAACAGTTTCTGAATGCTTCTGAACGAAACGTTCGATAACAGTTTCTGAACGCAACGTTCGATAACAGTTTCTGAATGCAACGTTCGGTAAGAGTTTCTGAACGCAACGTTCGATAACAGTTTCTGAACTCAACGTTCGATAAGAGTTTCGGAACGCAACGTTTGATAACAGTTTCTGAACGCAACGTTCGATAACAGTTCTGGGCACAACATTCGATAACAGTTTCTGAACGCAACGTTCGATAACAGTTTCTGAACGTTGCAACGTTCGATAACAGTTTCTAACGCAACATTCGATAACAGTTTCTGAATGCTTATGAACGAAACGTACGATAACAGTTTGTGAACGCAACATTCGATAAGACTTTCTGAACGCAACCGTTTGTGAACCCAACATTCGATAACAGTTTCTGAATGCTTATGAACGAAACGTACGATAACAGTTTGTGAACGCAACGTTCGATAAGAGTTTATGAACACAACGTTCGATAACAGTTTCTGAACGCAACGTTCGATAAAAGTTTCTGAACGCAACGTTCGATAAAAGTTTCTGAACGCAACGTTCGGTAAGAGTTTCTGAACGCAACATCCGGTATCAGTTTCTGAACGCAACGCTCGTTAACAGTTTCTGAACGCAACGTTCGATAAAAGTTTCTGAACGCAACGTTCGGTAAGAGTTTCTGAACGCAACGTTCGATAAGAGTTTCTGAACGCAACGTTCGATAAGAGTTTCTGAACGATCGTTCGATAAGAGTTTCTGAACGAAACATTCGACAACAGTTTCTGAAACTTACGGAAACTAAAGATCACAAATTTCAGAATCAGATCACATTCGCTTATATCTGGTTTAATGTTAGATCATGAATCCGTTAGTTTACTTTCAGGGAAGTTTCTTGAGCGTCATGCAGGAAAATTCGAATGATCTTACATTAACAATTTAATGGTAAACATACGAAAGTTTTGTAACGTATCTTACTAACTTAAAGAGTAGGAAAAGTTCAAGATATATACATACATATACTGTACATTTATATATATTATAAATATATAGATATACTCGTATATATATATATATATATATATATATATATATATATATATATATATATATATATATATATATATATATATATATATATATATATATACAGAAGCAACGCATCAGAGGAAACAGACCGGACAGACATCTCAGGATGAAAAGGTAAAGCCTGAAGGAAAAGGCTGTGTATGCTTGCGTGTCCCAATATATCAAAATTTTGAAAGCATCGCCATAACCTGAACTGCTCTCAGAGGAGAAGGCTCCAAAGAAAACTCGTCGTCAAGACATATTGGAGTCTAGAATGGCAGATCTGGAGGAAGTTGAATAACCCTCATGGAATAATCTCACGCACAGCTGTTCTTAATTCCATCATGATTTCCTTTTCCTTCCTATTCATCGAAAAGAATAAGTTTTTGATCAGGGCATTTGTGTGAGGATAAATTGCTGAGAATTGGCGCACTAATCTTCTCACTCTATTAACTAATTGGGTGAGTTTCTTTTTTTCCGTGTCGAGGGTTCTGTTTGGAATGTATTGTATATATATATATATGTGTATATATATATATATATATATATATATATATATATATATATATATATATATATATATATATATATATATATATGTATATATATATATATATATATATATATATATATATATATATATATATATATATATATATATATATATATATATATATATATATATATATATATATATATATATATATATATATATATATATATATATATATATATATTATTTATTTTATATATATATATATATATATATATATATATATATATATATATATATATATATATATATATATATATATATATATATATATATATATATATTAGCTAAACTAAACAGGAAAGATACTATCGACGATTCAGTTACCAAAAGCCGTGGTTTGAGGACCTAATATCAATACTATTAAAGATAAGATAGCAATGTCTAGAGATTAATACTCCTTTAGTTGACACAAGTGGCAATACCATGCCTCCTGAACACGCAAGCAGCGAAGCAAAAATGTCTGGTTTCTGACAAAATTAAATTGTATACGTTCAAATGAAATTAAAAAAAGGACGTTCTCAGGCTTAAATAGTGGCAGCTATTCTTGGTTACACAGAATCATTAGGTGCAGGGTTACCAGACCATCCTGAATCGTGGAGGTGATGCATATTAGTTCAGAGTTATGGTTTTCAGAGTTCTGGTAGTTTTTGCAGAGGCTAGGACATTATCTACAAAAAGTTGAGCCTTTCATATATATAGGACACATATATATATTTATATATATAGATCTTTACAGAGGCTAGGACATTATCTACAAAGAGAGTTGCACTACCAGTTTATGTATGTATGTATGCATACATATATATATATATATATATATATATATATATATATAATATATATATATATATATGTGTGTGTGTGTGTGTGTGTGTGTGTGAGTATGTGTGTGCGTGTGTGTGCGCTATCCTCTTTAACACGCCAACAATTTTGCTATCAAAGACAACTAAATCTAACAAACCCTTTCGAAAATTTTTTGTGGAATATCAAGTGTGATAGGATCAGAAACACCAAAGGCACCGGTACCAACGATTTCTCTCAAGACTTTAAAAACTGCTTTCGAAAGAGACAGGGAAGATCACAAGCGCTTTTATGATGCTTAGGAGATCAAACACGTATTCACCCGCAAATGATATAGATTTATCAAAAAAGTACGTGCCCTTTAAAGTCATAAAATTAACAGGAAGCGGTAGGAATTCGAACTTTTATCGGAAGCAACTTTAAAATATAAATGATTTTCTTATACCCATGCAGAAAACTGGGTGCCTAGAATCAATGCAACTACACATCTGGGATAATCAAACAAATCTCTCTCTCTCTCTCTGTCTGTCTGTCTGTCTGTCTGTCTGTCTGTCTGTCTCTCTCTCTCTCTCTCTCTCTCTCTCTCTCATCACAAAATTTCAAAACTGACTTCAAACTTACAACAGATATGATACGATTATCTTCAGTCTTATGTCATTATGATTAAGTAATTACATCCAGAAAGTCAACGGAAAATATTGGATGTACATCTTTACCCCATCTCATAATGAAATTAGTTTTGTGCGAGTGATTATTTTTTCTACCGCTTGATTAGTTTTGTCTTGTTATTACGAAATGTTGCTTCGAGGTATTTCTCATTAGATTCGCCTTTATCGAATAATATTAAAAAAAAAGTCGCCCAACCAAAAGCCAATCGTCGTGACTGGAGCTCTCATTCGTTAATGCGAATGACGAGATAATTTTTCTTGTTTAATTATTTCAGTTACATCATTTATTCTTTTTAGTTCCCAAGTTTTATTTGCTTTCCTATGTTCTCTTATCTCTTTCGTAATGAATTTTTATTAAATATATCTGTCGATTTAGCTAAGCTGTAGCTTATGTTTTTGAAACTGCTAAAATACTTTACCTTTTAGAACTACAGTTTGTTCAGATGGACGTGAATATCATAATCATCATTACTACTTGACATTCAAAGAGAATTTAGACCCCAATGGTTGAATAGAGGTCAACTCATTAATTATGAAATAAAAGGTTATTATGTTATGAGTTGTTCTTTCCTGGTGCTTATTTTTTTACCTTGTTAACTGCCTTGTGATGAAATTCAAATTATTTTCTATGCTAAAGTCTAAAATTCTTGCAATACAGCTTCCAAGGAAGGAATGGAAAACTTGCATGAGTTCCAAATTTTCCATTCCTTCCTTGGAAGCTGACTGCGAGAATTTTAGACTTTGGTATAGTAAATAATTTAAATTTCATCACAAGGCATTTAGCAAGGGAAAAAAATAAGTCCCAGCAAAGAACAAATCGTAGCATAATAACTTTTTATTTCATAAACAATTTACGAACAAACATTCACTCAAAAAAAAAAACGGCGCAGAGACAGATAGAAACCAGACAGTCAAGAAAACAAGTCTCTTCAATCAAGAACACATTGAAGGACTGAACGAATAGAGCGCAGTTAATCAAGCCATTGAAGGCGTTCAATATTGCACATCTCACGTCTCCTTTCTCATTACTTCTGTATTTCGTAAACTTGTTTTGAGTCTCATCTCTCCGCAGAGATATGAGGCATTCTATTCAGCAAGTTTAGTTAGTCTTGTAACGTTTGCTGATTAACACTAGCATCATCTGTATAGTCCAAGTCTGTCAAGTTTCTATCATTACAGTAATCTTAACCTTCTCCTCCATCCACGACTACTCTTTTCCATTATAAAATCTATGAGAAAGGGAGACAGAAAAGGTGAAATAACATTCCCGTTTAGCATCCCGCGATTTGCTGCAAATTCACTGACTGCATCTGCTTCGCTCTTTGATGATTTCAATTTGCTTCAAATATTTGACGCAGTGCCGCAGTGACACGCGACCTTCCACGATACTGGTCTGTGGATACTGTCAGACGCCGTTCCGTAACAAACAGGAGCTATACATATGTATATATACATACATATTATGTATGTATATATATATATATATGTATGTGTGTGTGCGTGTGTGTATGTGAGCACATGAGCGTGTGTGTTTCTATTCTTTTTCGCTTGTTTCACTGCTGGGCTGTACTGACACGGAAAGTGCACAGAAGGCCCGTGAGTTCATTGCCCCATCCGGTGAATATCATATTTTCCACAGTAGAGAAAAAGAAAAACATATTTTATGCTGGTGGAAACAGCAAGAAGTTTTTTTCTGCCTTATCTTGTTTCGCCTTTTACTATTGTGTTTTTATGCTTAAAATCTAAATATATATATATATATATATATATATATATATATATATATATATATATATATATATATATATATATATATATAGTATATATATATATATATATATATATATATATATATATATATATATATATATATATAATATATAAACATCAATTCCTAATGAAAATCATATTCGTAACAGTTTACCAGTACTGTTAATTCATTGCTTTCGCTTCTTTTATTTTAGCTTACTTTAAATGTCCAAATCTTTAATGAGAAACGTGAAATTATATAAGTCACTGTCTTAAAAAAAAACCCTCTCTCGATAATAGAGTAACGTTCTAACGTACATGATCATCAAACCGATTGTTTTCAAACCGAAATCATGAATTAACGGGAGTTTTGGATTTTAATAACAATAGTATTGAAACTTTTCGCCCCTGTTTACCGGTCTCAACTAGTTTTGTGATTCAATGGCGAAAACCAGGACACAGAGCGAAACCTATTGCCGCAAACAGAAATTATTTGGCCTCAGTTTTGGAAATTCAAAAGCATTCCCGTCCCGTTCTAACGGTATTTTTGTTCACTGAATGATATCCGGAGACATTTAAACTAAGTTACTCGAAATCCAGAGCTAAAGTTTCCCTCTCAGAATCGCTGGTTTCCTCTGATTTGATCACCACCAGAGCGACCAGGCCCGAAGTAGAAAAAAGTTAAGTGCGCACATAAAATTCTATGGGCGTGAGGTTTTGCACCGGCACGGGCTTTCGCTCTCTTCCTCTACCAGAAAACGAATGGAGTTCTGACCAAATTCCTCGGTAAACAGAATGACAGGTTTATGAAAACAAGAATTCATAGCACCTGCTGGCACTGGTTTATTTACCCGTTGACCATACTGTTTAAATCTATGTAATACGCTACGAGTTTCTAAAATCCCCTTTTCTTGAAACAGTTACTCTTTAGAATAATATGATAACATTCTCCATGTATGCATCTGAATTACAGAACCGAATGTTCTAATATAATAATGAAATATTGTACACACGTTTTATATTCCTTAACATGCAAATTTTCCATTCTTGAAAAGTATTTTTTTTTTTTACTTTGTAAGAATCATGAGATGGAAGCGGATTTTTTTTTTTTGGGGGGTCGAAGAGCAAAATTACCTAATTTTATTAAGTGGATTTAAACATGCCGGAAGAGCTTTAACAACTGAGGCTGCTATATTCTATTATGCATGCTGTGGGTATTTTCAATGTAGTTACTTCGGTATTATTCCAGGGTAGAGCGATTTGGATATCGAGCGACATTTGTAGCTTAATGCATGTATCACACACACACACACACACACACACACACACATATATATATATATATATATATATATATATATATATATATATATATATATATATATATATATATATATATATCTTCTTCTTTTCATCTTCAGCTTTGTCCATTTCTATATGGGGTCGCTGTTTCCTATCAGCCCTCTCCATCTTCCTCTGTCCAGTGCATCCTGACTTCTTTAAATTAAACCTTTCTCCCGCATGTCGTTATTTGCTATTTTATCCTTCCATCTGAGCTTGGCCTTCCTCTTCTTCTCCTTCCCTCCGACTCCATGCTCAGCTACACGTGTAAAAGGTTTGTGTTAAAAGCATTTGAAGGGAAAAAGGGTTTATATGATTTGTAAAGCATAAGCCACACACACACACACACACACACATACATATATGTATATATATATATATATATATATATATATATATATATATATATATATATATATATGTGTGTGTGTGTGTGTGTGTGTATGTGTATGCTTTGCATATCATATAAACCCTTTTAGCCTTCAAATGCTTTTATCACAAACCTTTTACAAGTATAACTCACAAGCAATAAATAAATAATCGACAGCTAATGGGTAGCTTAACCCCTGAAAAAAAAAATGAGCAGAATATGATATCATTTTAATCTCGAAACAGAAAACGACAGAGAGAGAGAGAGAGAGAGAGAGAGAGAGAGAGAGAGAGAGAGAGAGAGAGAGAGAGAGGGGTCTAATCGGGGAAATGATCGCTCTCTTGGGCTTCATCTTTCATCATTTGCTCCCGAGTTTTAATATGATGCAAAACCTCGGGTATTCTGCACCCTCCAAAAATTGATGACTCCCGCCCGGAGAAGAAAGGCGGGTTAGGCGGAGGTGTGGAAGGACTTCTGGTTCGGAGGAGGCGATAAGAAGGTCAGGATGCCTTCCTTGGTCATGCTTTTATGTTGTTCTTGGCTTCGCAGGACACGCCATTCCTGCTTGGTTGCTATAATAGTACAACTATGTCGTAGTGCTTGTGTTTGTGCCAGTTACCACATACAGACTGTTTATACAGTAACCTGATGAAATACGTCCTGAATAAAGAGTGTGTACATACAGGGAGTGTTATACAAAAGCCCCGGGGCAATTAATGAAACAAAAAATCGAATTTTAAAAATCTTAAATTATTCTGCTTTATATCATTACTCAGTTTTATTTTTTTTTATTATTTTTTTTATTGTGGAGATGAAAACGAGCAAATTTATTTAATGGGTAAGTGTGTTCTAGTGCAGAAGCATATGCCTTTATGCATATTTATTTTTAAAATTTCATTTTTCATTCATCATTCGTCCCAGTGCTTGGCCTATGGCCTAGACCTGGGACTCCATTTCATTTTAATCCTTCGGGCCAGCCTTATGAGAGCCGTTAATCAGCTCAGTGGTCTAGTTAAACTACTTATATAAAAAAAAAAAAAACACGGGAGAGTGTTATCCATTCATTGTGAAAATCCATTATTATTATTATTATTATTATTATTATTATTATTATTATTATTATTATTATTATTATTATTATATCGATAGAGAAATTATTACAGAATCATCTACGTTAAAGATACTGAAATTTTTCGAATTTGATTCATATGTGCAATGTGCTGACATGGTCTTCATTAA
>NC_089746.1:33899011-33901511 GCF_040412425.1 Macrobrachium rosenbergii
TATATATATATATATATATATATATATATATATATGTATATATATACAGGCACACACACATATATAAGTATATATTTGTGCAGGTTTGCATGTGTGCGTAAGTGTACACGTACTTTTATTGCCTTTACTACCACAATGACCTCTTATATTTTCAACTTCGAAGAACTGTTTTTCGATACCACTGTCGCCACAATCTAGAATCCGAGTGGGAAATAAACGAGCAAGTTTTCATCCGGAAAGTGATCGAATTTCTAGCAACAAAAATCCATTATTTTGATTGAACGGTTGTATTGATCACTGCTGGTCAATCTCACCATTTATCATTCCAAACATTTTTCCATGATGGAAATTTATAGAGAATGCAGAACGCATTTTCCATAGCAATAATTTCAGTGTTTTGCTGAGAATTTATCTTACATTAGAAATCGACACATTCTTAGTAATCGAGATATCTGCAATCGGGATATAATTAACCATTCCCAGCATTGAATCATATTTTGTTTTGATTCAAGCAACTAAATATGGATCGCTGGAGAGTGAATATATTTATCCATCATAAACTCCTGATACGTGAACATTTATAATACAATTGAAATTTTCCTTAATTGCCTATGCGACACACTGTCAACTTTTAGCATCAAGTTACGATTTATAAAAAGGTCAAGCTTTTTGACATGCATTGCTGAACCGTCGGAACAATATTAACTTTTTACCTGTTCATGAAAAAGTATTTTTATAGAGGATTATAGATCTCACCGAAACTTATGCATAAATAATCATCTATGGCATTATTTGCAAGCGGCTGCTCTGAATACGGCAAAATTCCTGTACGTGTTTACCCAGCACCTATTAAATTCTCCTTCCCCCGCTCAGCCATCAAGTAACCGGAGATGAATAGTGCTTTGAAATCAAACGAGAAACCCTTCACAGCTGCACTGTTCGACCCCAACTATAAATAAGATGGGCCCCGGGGCTGCAAAATAAGGGAGTCCTCCCACCGCCAGGGCCCCCATAATTTATGCAGATTGTAATTCCTTAAAAGCAACGCACACCACCACTCCAATCTTCTTCTGAGTGTATGTTAAAGTACGATTTGGGTCTCAAAAGGAGCACAGCGAGAGGTGCCCTACGACTTTGTTTGTGGGGTTACAGCGGGTCGTGTGCGAGCTGCTGGGGTGAGGGGTTGGAGGGGGGAATGAGTCCCTGGTGTCACCGACCCCAATCACGTTAAGACCTTCTCCATCGTATCCGAGGGACAAATGCTTCCTAACCTCAGAGGAGAGATGTTCTCCCCCTTTTTATTCCGAAGTTTGTTTCGAGCCATCTTTCGTAAGAAAATCTTCGCGTTCGCTCACAAGATGGTGGCTTTTTACTTCTTCTGCTTGTATTGTTAATCCCTCTAAAAGCTATATTACGTTATTCATTTTGCAAAGTCCATTGAAAAATCATATTATTATTATGACATTTTTAATGTTTAAGAGAATATTATATATATATATATATATATATATATATATATATATATATATATATATATATATATATATATATATATATATATATATATATATTTATGTGTGTGTGTGTATGTATGTATATACGCACGCACACATAAATATACATAAGTATATATATACAATATATATATACAGTATGTGTGTATGTATCTATAAATACGTGTGTATGTATGTATGTATGTATATATATACACGCATTCAGATAAATAATAAAGTCAGCGTACCAGTAACGTCTAAATATTTTTACTAATATTCATCAATGCATAATGTTTCTCACTCTTGAATAGGTGAAATGCTGTGATGATCACTGCGTGTAGATGTGACAGAAAATCACAATAGAAATCAGGCAAAGACAGCCTACTTTAATCACTACTGACAAATATTTCTAACAATAAGTAAGGCAGTGCTAGTTTTTCAGCTCAGTCTCTGGTCTAATAAAATGCTAACTCCCTCTCAGCTAAGCCAAAAGGGTTACATTATCTTTCCATTTCAGAAGCGGAGCTTTACGTAATTTCTATTTCATTTTCCAGTCTTTTTTATGAAAGGACGACAGATTAACTAACATTGTCAGAATATTGATAAAACAAAAAAATTCCCTTACCAACTCCTGACCAAATCCTCTCATTGAAGATTCCAGCCGACAAAATGTTGAAAAAGACATCAATAACAGTTCTTGCGACAGTAATTATCAACAATATCATCCTGACAAAAATTTGCCTGTGAAGTTGCTCATCTCTCAAGAATCAGAAAAGGTTTTATTTGTGAAGTATCATTGCGAAAATACGAAAGTCTAAATCTCTTATTGCTCAAAAGGTCTGGCCAAAAGTGAAAGTGTACGCAGATATGCTGAGTTCTAAACCACAATTACACTTCTGGGTAATCTGACGAACAGATAGATGAGTATGCAGGAGGACATCTCACTTCAGGAAGGTGTATGCGAGATGGTTTATTTTTGTAAAAAGTTTGACTTGAAAATCTCTCAA
>NC_089746.1:33906511-33939011 GCF_040412425.1 Macrobrachium rosenbergii
TTTTTAAGAGCATTACGTGTATGTAGCCCTGAATATATTGATTAGGAAATAGATAAGATTAGGAATACAGGCAAGAAATTGAAATATCCTGACAGTGTATTAAATAATGCATTAAAGGCGGCAAAAAAGACTATGTATCGAAACCAAAAAGAACCTTACAACACAAAAAATTTGCTTGTACTATCTTATAATAATATGAAAGATATCCCCCATCTTCTTAAGAATTTTGGTGTTAATGTCGCATTTAAGAACAATAAAACCATGAAACATGTACTTACGAAGAACTCCCCCGACAATACTGAAAGGTGTGTATACAAAATTCCATGTTTGTCTTGTGACAACTTTTATATTGGTCAAACGGGTAAAGCACTGGAAAAGAGAATAGAACAGCATAAAAAATGTGTGAGATATGCACAGGGGAACAGTGGTATTTTTGTACATGTTAGTGAGAACAATCATGCTATCAACTGGGAAATGGCAAAAAGGATTGTATATTCTAATAACTCACTGGAAAGGAATATCAATGAATCTAGCTTTATAAAGGAAAGTTACAGCCATAATATGGATATCAGTCAAGCGATGTATAAACTTGATCCTTTAATATCAAAAGAAATTTGTAAATTGTTTAAATTTTAAGGTAGGCAGTAGAGATGTATGGAAATAAGATTATCATATTTGTAAACACAGTACGGGGGCAGCAGTGCCAATGAGTTCTCCAAACCCCGCCTCCCTGGCACCTGTCAGGTGTGGATCTGTTGCCGCCTATGGTCGGTATGTTTATCAGTATTGTCCCATGAGAGTATATTGTGATTTTTAGCCAAATGAGTTTTGAAGGCTACCCCTACCTTGACACCAGCCTGTGGGTGGATATGTAATCTAACGGTTGTGTATGTTCATCAGTACTGTTCCTGTAGCATATATATTTGTGACTTCTAATATTCTGTATCAGTTCTTCGTCAATGGCTTGGAAATAAAGTCGAAACCAGTCAGGACCTACACTCCGTCTCTTATTTCTTCACCTGTGGTAATGTGTGATAAATGAATCACGTACAAAAGTGATTTATCAAAAATATATATATATATATATATATATATATATATATATATATATATATATATATATATATATATATATATATATATATATATATATATATATATATATATATATATATATATATATATATATATATATATATATATATATATATATATATATATATATATATATATATATATATATGTGTATATATTTATATATATACACAATGTATTTATGCCTGTGTGTTAATGAAAATATTACATTATTTGTGAGCTTCATTTTAACGATGCAAATACTTTCTGTCATACATGAACAATGACTGGGCGAAATGGCCTTTGTGTGTTATATTTTATTTTTGGCATCTAAAAGTAGTATCTTAATGATTTTAGTTTTCTGCAAAAAAGAAAACTATTGAGATGGCTACTTGTCTGTCTGTCGGCACTTTTTCTGTCCGTCCTCAGATCTTAAAACTACTAAGGCTAGAGGGCTGCAAATTGGTATGCTGATCATCCACCTTCCAATCATCAAACATACCAAATTGCAACTCTCTAGCCTCGGTAAGCCCTTCGTTGGGTGAGTCGGTAGAGCTTCGGACTGTCACTCGATGGGCCGGAGTTCAATTCCCCCGGCCGGCTGATGAAGAGTTAGAGGAATTTATTTCTGGTGATAGAAATTAATTTCTCGCTATAATGTGATTCGGATTCCACAATAAGCTGTAGGTCCCCTTGCTAAGTAACCAATTGGTTCTTAGCCACGTAAATAAGTCTAATCCTTCGGGCCAGCATTAGGAGAGCTGTTAATCAGCTCAGTGGTCAGTAAAACTAAGATATACTTAACTTTTTTCTAGCCTCGGTAGTTTTTATTTTTATTTAAGGTTAATTTTAGCCATAGACAGTGCGTCTGGCACCGCTAAAGATGCCAGCCGCCGATGCATCTTCACTTGGCCGCATCTGGGGACCAACTGAGCGCTGCCCGGTCGTGGCTGAGAGTTTCGTACTGCAGCACATCGAGAGTTTCATACAGCATATACGCTGTACAGAGAACTCGATTGCGCCGAAGAAACTTCCGCGCATTTTCATTTGTTATATATTGATAATATAACAGTGGCAGTTCCTTTTGGTCCCTCGGTAATTACTACGTTTTGCATATCGGAAAAGTCACCATGATGCTTTTTTTTCTTGCATACCGGAAACCTCACTGTTGCATTCTGTTTCAGTTATCGACAGCTGGTGATAACTACAGGTATTTCCGCAGATCAGAATTATGTCTTGGTGAGTGCCGTTAAATATGATTACCCATCAACTTAATGAACGTTATTTCCGTGCGTTCTGCAATGCTTTCTTAATTGCCAGTTCTAGAGGGTAAAATTCCCATTCGTTATCGTTATTTCAGTAGATAGGGTATCATCGGGCTTAA
The DNA here is from genome assembly GCF_040412425.1 of Macrobrachium rosenbergii. Classification (NCBI taxonomy): domain Eukaryota; kingdom Metazoa; phylum Arthropoda; class Malacostraca; order Decapoda; family Palaemonidae; genus Macrobrachium; species Macrobrachium rosenbergii. Next base: position 33,908,970 of record NC_089746.1, read on the forward strand.
ACTGAAAATCCCGATCTGTGGTTATTATTACCATGATGGTACCTACTCTTAGCTACGATATCTTACTAATTAGCAACTTAAATAATTACGTCAGTTGAGTTATTAGGAACTGAAAGTTAAGGAAAAGCTATAACGCACCCTATGGCACCTTTTATTTTTTAATTCTTACATTTTTGCTATTTATATATCCATTTTTTGTTGTTTTGTTCATTTATTTTTTCATTCTTATCTGTAAATCATAATACTCCTGGTTATTTGTATCTATTTTCCTATTTTCAGAAATGGGTTTTCAATTCTTAACACTCGATTGTAAATAAAGGGATTTTCCTCAATGTTTATGATGGATGATCTGGTACTAAAAGAAACATAGCCACTTAAATAAAAAATTGCACCCCGATTTTTTTATTGACTTATTTCTTTTAATCAGAAGTTGGTGAGAAGTGTGGGTAATCAATTATATATGTGTATTTGTTATAATTCTGACAATAGATTACATAGCCAGTACTCAATATTACAAACCTTTCTCAAAGGGCATTGGGATTAGTAATATCTTTATGATTGGCGCCGAAAGGTCACAGTTTGTACTCATGACGGTTGGTAAAAAGGGTCTTTGTAAAATTGTGCCCCTTTCTTCGTGAAAAGAATAAAATTTAAATTTTGCATGGTCTGTCAGTGGTATTCAAAATAAAATGTATATATGTAAATCCAAATGAAAATTTGAATTTAATTTAATATAAACACTTCACAGGTGCATGGTTGACGTAATTGATTTCGAATATAAAATAAAGAAACAGTGTATATTACCGTGCAGTCCTCTGCTTCATAAATAAATTACCACAGGCTTTTAGTTCTGAGAATTTGACTTACGTAATTGGTTTCTCTCACTTGTACCAGACACGTGGGGCAGATTATACAAAAGAAAATGAACAGGTTCTTTTTCTGATTCTTTTTTATCATTTCTTTTTATACTGAAGGGCTTTCAAGTCAAGTCTCTTCAAAGCTCTGTAGATAAAATACTTTAAGGAAATCCATGCTGTACGTTATAATGCCACCTAGATTAGTCGTTAAATCTGCTTGTGCTTTCAGTATAATTGTCAGGCTTAATCAAATGTCATATAGTTCCGATTTCATTAATTGTTAATATACTTTTAATATCTTGAAGCTTTTGTGGCATTTCACTTTCAATATATATATATATATATATATATATATATATATATATATATATATATATATATATATATATATATATATATATTTATATATATATATATATATATATATATATATATATAAAGAGAGAGAGAGTAAGTATATATATATATATATATATATATATATATATATATATATATATATATATATATATATATATATATATATACATATATATATATATATATATATATATATATATATATATATATATATATTATATATATATATTTACTTTATATATAACCAAAACCCATTCCTCACCGAGCGGTTGGCCGCAAAACATGTCAAATTACCAACTTTCAGGAAGAGTTTTAGGGGTCGAGGTTTAGCCTCACGTCCTTCTCTACCTTGACTGTAACCCACTACATTAGCGTACTCACCAGGTACCTACTGTAATTCACTGTTTAGGTCATAAGTGATGCAATGTATTTTTCGGGAAACAGGTTTTGTCTGTTCCTTCCCATGGGATTGTAATTACTTTGTCACCAGTGGCTTTTTGACCAGTACAATGGGAAAAAGTGTTAATAGCATCAATATAACAACTAATATAAAGGAACGCAACAAAGGTTTATTGATGCTAACATATCGCAAGTTTTTTTATCTGACTATTTAAATCTATAAATTAACATTTTTAATTGTATTTCACTGAAACTCATTTATACATACTGAGATGAGACGTATTAATCATAGATGCACATGAAGAACCCTAATCAGAATGACAGTAAAACTTATAATTGACTGACATATTAATCAGGGAGAATCCATCTCTCTCTCTCTCTCTCTCTCTCTCTCTCTCTCTCTCTCTCTCTCTCTCTCTCTCATGTACAGTGAGACATGGGAATGAATGTTTATCGAATTTAAAGCAATAGGAGGAAGGATGGAAACATGTGCATCATCCGACAGAATTACACAATATAGTGCTAAGAGAAGTCACTACAAGGACCAGATGATTTTCTTCCTCGATTATTTTGCCTCAGTTATTTTGCCTCAGTTCTGTATCACTCCTTTTATCATAATTCGTAGAAGGAGTAAACGCGACAGCAAATTATATGCACATTTAGATCAAATGATCAAGCGATTCATGAAAGCCAGAAAACTGCTATGTTAACAGAGCTGAGGAAAGGATTCCTTGGGAAATGCAGTCAAACACTGCTGCATTTAGTCGTAATATGAATCATCAACGAAAATTATTGTCATGCGCTTTGAAATACATACCGTTGTAATATGTGCATTGATCATAAAGTATCTAAACGCATTTTGTTGATGAAGCATCCTGGTTTAGAATTAGGGAAAAGCTTTCGGAGTCTGCGAACTCCGCCGGAACTAAGTAACCCTCAGCCACAGAGGTCCCTTCTCCGATACTTTGCTTTCCTTTCTCTCCCAAAATCTAATCAGTGGTGCCAGTCATAAGGCCCACCTTCTGTAAAATTTGCACAAAAATCCACACAACATTTGCCGCAGTCCTGCAAACGACCATAAAGACTAAAAAAATAACTTTCATTAGAGTCAGATAATAAAGTGAGCTAGCACAGTCTTGCCATTTCTGAGTTCCTCGTTAGGTCGAGTCGGTAGAGTTGTCGGCTAGCACTCTGCCAGGCCCGAGTTCGCGTCTCCGGCCGGCCAATGAAGAATTAGAGGAATTTATTTCTGGTGACAGAAATTCATTTCTCGTCATAATATGGTTCGGATTCCACAATAAGCTGCAGGTCCCGTTGCTAGGTAACCAATTGGTTCTTAGCCACGTAAAATAAATCTAATCCTTCGGGCCAGTCCTAGGAGAGTTGTTAATAAGCTCAGTGGTCTGGTTAAACTAAGTTATACTGAACTTTGCCATTTCTGACTTTTTTTTCTTTCTATTTCTGTTATGAACAAAAGCAGAATACAAAACATCAGCTGTCTGCAATTACCTAATTGAGTGATTGATGTAAAATAATATTGTTGCTGTGAAATGATCTGGGTACTCTAAGACGCTCTCTGTCATTTGGTCAATATGGCTGACGCCGGTGACAGGCCAGGAAGAAAATGTTAGTAAATTAGTAGTTCTTAGTAAATAATCGTTGAACTTCATTAAATCAAATGTGGTTTTTCCTTACACTGGAAATTTTGCCTTTGTCAAACTTTCTATAAAGAAATTATTCAATATCAAAATCAGTCTCTCTCTCTCTCTCTCTCTCTCTCTCTCTCTCTCTCTCTCTCTCTCTCTTCCCAGGGCCTCATACAAAGAAAATACGGAAGAAAAAGTCCAATAATCCCTTTCCAGAAAATTTGAATAAATAAACTAACATGTGTATGTAAATCAGAGTAGACACCATCCATTCTGGACGCTGGGGTGCAAGTAGTGGCTGAAGAGATAAGAAATTCCTATCATCACTTCCAGTATCATATACTCTCAATCGGAATTGAAATTTTGATCTTATCATTGCGCCACATGTATGCCTTACGTTTTATTACCCCTTTGGAGAGGTTGATCAAGGCATTATCCATTTAAAAATAGTTTTTAAGTGCCACCCAATTTAATTTGAAATGACTAGTCGGCAACTGTGGATAAAGAAGGGCAAGGAATCGACGAAGGCTTTCCACAACACCCGTTGCATGTTTATTGGGCTCCGTGCCTCTCGAGACTTCTTCCAGCTGCCTTAGGCGTGATATGCGATTGGGCGTGTTTGTACGCACTATGGGCCAGTTTTCGTGATGACCTCTAATTCATAAAGGCCTCGGCTTAAACTGACTTATAACCAGAATAGCCGAACGTTTTGCTCCTTCGCTTTCCACCAGCGAGGCCTTTCGAGACATTCTGTTCGCCACATTCGCTTTCTTCTTCTTCACCTGTGAACTCCATGCTTCATCAAAAAAAAAAAAAAAAACATTTCTTTTAATGCATGTAGATGTAACTCTCAAAAGTATCAAATCTCTCTGTGTTTCTTTCTTTATTGGTGTGTGTGTCTATATTTCTCAAATTAAGACTTTTTTAGAGGCGGGTGTGGTTATCAGTGTACAGCCTGCCAGCTTCTCTGCAGTTCTTTATTGAACAGAGCAGAGCAGACGACGGATCTTATGTATCTCTGAGTGCTCTAATTGGGGGTAGACAGGGGACGATCTTTGGACCTTGAATACTTGTTCCAGCCTCTTATGGGCCTGTACCTTAAAATCAAAAGAGATTCGCTATAATGATTTTTCATACCAGCAGCGACCTGTGGGTAGGTATTTACTGAATCATGAAAACTAACCTTTTAGGTAAGTTATGTTCACTAGTTGATGGAGAAAATCTATATTGCTTTTATTTCAGTCGTAAGCATTACTCAGAGCTTTTATATTACGACCGCAAACTGTTTTGAATTAATGCGACCACTTCCATTGTCTTAGTATCATTCTCTGAATTGAACTAAAATGACAAGTCCCCAACATCATTTACTAACAGTATAAAATTTTTCACCATTTACCCCTCACACATACTTTATTTCATAATCAATAATTGCAGGGAGCGTCTCAAGACCAGGTATGTACTAAGCTTGTGTTTTCAGAGAACAATCATTTATCTTTCATTCCCCTTCTAATGACAGGTTTTGCTGATTGAAGGAAGACGGTGCGTGACATTGACTCCGTATAAGTTCATATACGGTTCGGACAAAGTGCCGCTATAATTGATGCTTGAAATTATACATAAAAACGGATCTGCGTTCCCCATACGGCAAAGGAATATAGGGGTTGGTAGTGTCCGGTACTTGAGCGTAATTTTCTACCTTCTCGGAAAATTGACATTTGAATGTTAATGAGTTTACCGAAATGTGGCATGACTAGCTGCGCTAATATTATTTGCTCCACTTCTAAGCCTTGCTGGTGAGCAAAACAGGGTATTCGCTAATCATCCGCCGTGAATTATTTAAAGCACATTTCTGGTCAAGCAAGGATATCTAGCATATGACTATGTATCTCAAGTGTTTCATAACTTTTATTCCCCTCGCTTCAATTCGTGTGCATTTTACATCTGAGTAAGAGCACAAAATAGTGCTGCATTGCCTCATAAAGAGACTGAGACAGAGGTAGTCAATAACAGTAATATTAGGGTGCCTGTGCCTGTGAATGATTCATGTTAAATATATGCTTCGAGAGAGAGAGAGAGAGAGAGAGAGAGAGAGAGACAGAGAGAGAGAGAGAGATTAAAGAAGGGGTAGGGTAGTTTTTACAAAGTTTTTTTGCAAGAAACGTGAGGCCAGTTAATCATATATTTTATTTGATCGTCTTCCATACAGTTGCCAGAAATTTTTATCTGCGATAAATTAAGACGAACGACGGTGACTACAAGATGGGTTTTTATAGCCCTGTATGATGAATGTGCCGGTTGGAACCAGCCTTTGCGTTTTCTCCTCACAAATTTCTAATAAAATATTCTAACTGATTTGATAGCGTACAATGTTCATTTGGGAAGAATGTTTAAGCTGCCTGCTGTCGATAAGCTCTAGATGTACGAAGGAGAATGTCGTGGATAAGAAGGCTAAAACTAAAATTACTAATTCTACATTTATTAATTCAGTAAAAGTTAGGTACGATTGCCCTGTATTTAAGAGTGTCACAAATGTTTCCTAACATTCCAGTCCCCTAGTTTTTACGTTATTCATATTTCATCTACATCTAGAAGCTGGGATTTTATTTTTCTTTATATATATATATATATATATATATATATATATATATATATATATATATATATATATATATATATATATATATATATATATATATATATATATATATATATACTCGCTTGTTCATCATTGCTTCTCCGTCACCCTCACTTGACTTATGGGGATTTTTTGGTCAGAGCGAACTAAATTGTTTTGGCCCCACTGAGAGGAGATCCAGCCTCCTTCCTTGCCTGTAGAACTCTGACCTTTTTGCAGCGCCTGCAGTTGACTCTGTCTGCTCGGGTCAAGGCCCGAATATTTAGCGTTTGCTTTGTCGACGATGTCCTGTGCCAAACATCAGCAGTGGGGCCTGACTTACGCCCTCTTTTGCGAGTAGTGTTGTGGGTTCTCCCTTTGCACGCCTGTGAGTGCTTTTCCTGGAACTACCTGGAGTCGTCAGGAGAAGGGTGAGAATAATTCATTTGACTCTCCGCCCTTTATTATTATTATATATATCATCGTCACTATATAGTGATTATCCGCCATTCTGCGGGATCCTCATCGACTCGTCACCCCTTTTCCCCCAAAATGTTGTGTACATCTCCTATGGACAGAGTTATTTAGCTACACAGAATATAGTGTTTCACGCACATATCTATACTCAGTGCTGAAGGTTATATTGTTAATTTATTATATCAATTATTGTATTAATTATTATCAATTTATAGTGTTAAGGATATATTCCTATCTGGTGCCTTCGACTATCGTGTAAGTGGATATTATCGTCACTGGATAAGTGTGAAATTCTACCTCCCACTTGTTCTGTCCCTTGTGCAGTTATATGGAAGTTAGGTAGGAGAATGAAGGTAGTGAGTGATATTTATATGCGTATGTGAATTTCCAGTTCCTAGGTCAGTTTCTTTTTGGGGACATCCTTTTGTAAATATTAATTTTTGCAAGAATAAACTAATTGTTAAGTTGTTCCTGGTTTTTGTTATCCTCTCTTGAGTGTATCTCCTTGCCAGAGTTCTGTGTTTTGTCTTAAATCTTTGTTTATTGCTGGCAACTGATTTAGAGAGATAGATCCTGTTGAATCTCAATAATAATTTGCAATGGCTTCGGAATACAACCCTGAAGTTCCTGTCGCAGTCGCCAAGAAAAAAAAAACACACTCTTTATAAACCGGAGAACAAGAATTAATTTACGTACAGTCCCTAAATCAAAAGTTCAGAAAAAAGCCTTTACAACAAATAAATATTACAGGAACCTCGATACAAGCGGTTTACATCTACAAACAAAATATAATTAACAGAAAATATAATACAAAAGGTTACTATTACACCACACCTTTGTCATAAATACATTGAACATTAACAAAACGGGACCATAAACTATACCAACAAAGAAAATCAAAATACCACAAAAACACAGCATCATCAACTTTCCGGTGTACTTGAAACATTAACATTTCAAAAACTTTGAAGAAAACTTTAGTCTTAAAAAAAAAAACCTCTGCAGTAAATGCAGCAGGACACTCCACACTCAGGAAACCATGGCAACTTGCAGAGCTAACACAAATGAGGAGCCACTAAACATACCTCCTGAAAACATTTACCCAGCCGAAGCTGTACATACAGTGCAGATGAAGCTGCATTTCAGGAGAACACAGATGAAGCTGCAACTCAGAAGCCGTGGTCCTCAAAATAAAGCGGACAAAGCTGCTTCCCAGCTGAAGCTGGCTCTGTTGAACATGACGATACTCGTAATTAACCCTGCAGGTCCCAAGTCCCAAACACAAAGCTATTACTGACTCCCGACTCGACTGAACAGGTCCTCATGCTGTTTATGACTGTTCAGGTCCCCATACCTTTACTGACAGCTTCAGTCGATAAAGGTAGGGGACCTATATATATTACATATATATATATATATATATATATATATATATATATATATATATATATATATATATATATATATATATATATACATATATATATATATATATATACATATATATATATGTGTGTGTATGTGTGTGTGTATTTGTGGGTATATAACAGAAAAGGAGAAAAATTACATGTTACCCAATATCCGGGCATATGTTTAACGCGCATAATTCTCACGAAGGATTTATAACTCGACGAGGAACAAGAGTAGAACCAGATAAAACCTCTGGAATATATTAACGTAAACATGAATAACATCTGCAATAAAAATAGCAATTCATGTTTATATCTTGGCAAATATAATGCAGGGTTATTTATTATGAAGGAATTTCTTTGTAAAGACGACGTGTTTGTCCACAAGGTAAGCAATTTCAATTTATAATTCCTCTTTATGTCGGAGAAGTGGCTATAACTCTGAATAGCGTTATTCCACAAATTTTGCAGAGACATGAACCTGTGTTCTATCATTGCAACTGTGGACCCAGCTTGAGGTTTACTGGAAGTGCAGCATGCAATATTCACAACGATCTGACATACAGAAAAGCATGTAAGCTTTCCAATAATGAGGCAACACAAAAGTTTGTAAGGCAAAGTGACACCAACTTATTCTGCAAGATTATCCGGGAAACTTGTTCCTCAGACGTAAAGTATCTTCAGTTGATGCCCAAAACGAGAGAAATGTATTTTTGCACAATGAGAACGAAGAGTGTGTTTCTAATTACAATTCATTCGCAGGTGGACATTCTGTCGAGCGGAATCTTCCTCAGAAAGTGTAAGGCTTTTTGGGGGATTTTTGTATTTAAGCATGCGTACATTTTGAATAATAATAATAATAATAATAATAATAATAATAATAATAATAATAATAATAATATATTCGCTCTGGAGTTTCTTTTGTCTTTCCACAATCAGCCCTACCAGATGGTCATTCCCAAGACGGGTGAGACGATTCTGGAGGCAAGGGGTGTGGGTGGAGGTCGCCCCTAAGCGAAGCCATCTCCCATACACCAATGGTTGTATCCTTTCCCGTTTGCTAGCGTTGGAGGATGCGGGAGGATGCATCAGTCGTCAAGTTGAGACAACTGTCTGTCCCAGAGCTGACTAAGGTGTAATCGATGTACTGTATCTACATCTGTGTCTTTTCTTTGCAGGTAAAGACTCTCTGTTCGACGGTTCTCATATAGAAATTAGCAAAGAGAATTCCAAGGGTAGAACCCATTGCTACCCTGTCTATTTGGAAGTGCGTATAGGCCCTATGGGTGGAGAAAGGGACTTTTTTAGCACATATATCCAGGAGAGCATGGAGGGCATGTTTGAGGGTGTTTGATGATGGAGTGGTAGGGTCCCTGTAAATGTGAACCAGAATTATCTGGACTGTTTTGTTCACTTAGACTCCAAGTTCATCGAGGCAGTGATTACTCCAGGGGTGTCGTTCTAAGGGCTTCAAGAGAACTACAGGCTGTAGTCACCAGGGACATACAAGTGAGAATGGTGTTAAGCATCTTGGCTAGCTGGTAAGTCTTGGCAGGGATCTGACAAATAATGAGGCTCAGAGGGTTGCCCTGCTTGTGAGTTTTCATGTTCCCACATATGTTGCCAAGATCATAGTTACCCACAATTGGTGGCAAGTGGAGAGCATTAGAGGCAGCACTGACTATTTTAAATTGATGACTATGTTGACTTCGTGCCTATGTTGTCAGTCGGGTTCCTGGTTATAGGTAAAACTCTTGTGTTGTCCAACGGGATCTCATCCAGCTTCCAGTGGTATTCCCTGTTGTACATGAGGACATAGGCGGAGGTCTTATTCGCCTTAAGGACGCTGATGTCCTCACATTCTCATAGCTCCTTGACTGCTGCTTCTCTCAGGTGCCGGTCGACAATGCTGCTTCGATAGTCGCCGTGTTCAGTGAGGGCCTCAGCAAGGAGGAGTGGTTGGAGGGCGTCAGTAGTGAGCAGGGTGCCTTGATCCTCGTACCTGCTGATAGTATCTCGTGGGTACTCTATTTCAAGGCTTTTCTCAAGGGTTTCAGCCGGGTGGTGAAGCGGCAGTTAAGGCCCATACCTAGAATTTTGTTCTGCTCAGGTGTCGGTGTATACTCGGTAAGACTGATATAGTCTTCCCTCTTCTGAGAGATTGTAATTTTCCACCATTAAGAGCGAACAGTTTCTTAGCTATCGTCCTCATCCTTTTCTCTGCGTTTTTCTTCCCCATGCGATGAAGACACTCCCTGATGCCGCTGGGGTGTCCTCGTCCTTGGAGGGGAATGCTGTTGCTAGCTGCTTCATTTTCTTCCAAAGCACTCAAAAAATTATTATGAGACGTAAACATCATTAACATAAGCAAAATTCATAACGCCTGTCTGTCTATATATGATACTGTTTTTACTCTGATAAAGAGAGAGAGAGAGAGAGAGAGAGAAAAGTTAAGTATACCTTACTGTAGTTTTACCAGACCACTGAGCTGATTAACAGCTCTCCTAGGGCTGGCCCAAAAGATTAGACTTACTTAACGTGGCTAAGGACCAATTGGTTACTTAGCAACGGGACCTACAGCTTACTGTGGAATCTGAACCACATTGTAGCGAGAAATGAATTTCTATCACCAGAAATAAATTCCTCTAACTCTTCATTAGCCGGCCGGAGAGTCGCAAGCCGTGCGAGTGCTAGGCCACAACTAGAGAGAGAGAGAGAGAGAGAGAGAGAGAGAGAGAGAGAGAGAGAGAGAGAGAGTTTATCCAAGAAATCTATTATTCTGAACTAACATGGTGCTGTAAAACAAATTATAAAGTCGTTAATAATTCTGGTTGTTGATTTATCCTTCAATAAAGATAATAAAGATTTTGTCATTCCTCTTACCAATGCTTTGCATTTTAACAGGCAGATTAGCAGACAGTAAGACAGACGTTCCATCTGGGGCAATTATCTCAGTTTCCTAACCTATATCGTGATGTAATGGAATCATCATGAAAAACAAAGTCGGTCTGTTGACATTTTAGTCTACGAAAAATATTAATTTTACCCTCCCTGTTTACAAAAATGTTATGCTGAAATTGCATGTGTGTGTGTGTGTTTGTGTGTGTTTGCATTTGTTTCAGAGCGAGAAAAAGAGAAACTTTCAATGTACATTGTCCAAGAAAAAAAAATAATTTGGCATAGTGATATATATTTTTAGCCAAAATAACGACTCCCTCAGGTTCGTATCGATTTCCTAGCATTTTATATATTAATTCCGGCCAGTCCTGAGATATGAGGTATCGTGCAAACAATGAATAATGTAGACAGGTAGCAAAATGAACGTGCTAATGTCATATTCATTTCAAACGGTCGAAGGACAGATCCTGCTTTTTTTCTACTGAACCTGCAGGTTGAATGCTCCCTTGCAGGTACACTTAGTACTGAAAACAAAAAAAAATGTTAATAGAAACTAAATTTTTCTTCCCTTTCAACAAAATTTCCTTTTTATTGTAGGCAACATTCAATATTAAAGAGGTTACTTAGTATTAACTACGTAATTTCCTCTACTCGTAGGTATAATTCTTACTATAAATATATTCTTCTTGTCTCTCAAAATATATGATACAGTATATCTTATGAAAAATCAAACTCTTTTTATCGTCGATAACAGGAATGTTATCTTTAATTTTCTCTGCGCTAACCTAAAAGAGAGGAAAAACAACGGGAAGAAAAAGATTTGGAGGAAAAATATAAATAAATAGAATGGGACTGAAAAAATCTATATATTCCGCTCCCAGTGTAATAAAACACCACTAGAATCCTATGATTCCCTTTTGTCAATAGAGGATATCAGTTTTACATATCTCCCGCGCTTAAGTCCCAGAGGTTCAATACATATATCCAAGAGTTGGTGATCCCTTTTTTTGCCTAGAATATCTCTTAAAGTGTTTTTTTTTTCTTTTCGGCTGTAGTGAGGGGATTCTTTGAGTAGTTACGGCTACGGTTAAGTGATGAGTCCAAAATTTGCATATAAACTGTTATAACGTCGACAAAGAACAAGGAATTGCATCATAGATGAGAGAGAAACAGGAGGATAAGAAAGAGAGCAGGAAAGGGAAGATGAATTGGAAACTGAACTAGGAAGAACCGAAGAACAAGTAGGTAACTGAGGACACGGGAAACTGGAGTAGGACAAGGAACAGAAAAGCAAACTGGGAAGAAAAATAACCATAAAAAATGCAAGCGGAATTTAAGAAAAGTGAAGTGAAGTTGCGCGTGGGTATGAAGCAGCCATTCCATCAGTTCCCACCTGAGGTGTCAGGACTTTGACCTGAGTCCCTTTGACCAGACACTCAATAAAAAGCTATAAACAGGTTAACACCATTCGATAGAAGACGGTACAGCAGTGGATAAAACCTGTTAACTTTAGATGTAAATCCTTTATTCTAAATTTATTCCATATCATACTTTTATTCTCTCTCAGTCTCCCGCCCTCCCTCTCTCTCTCTCTCTCTCTCTCTCTTTCTTTCACACATACATACACGCACACGGACTCTCTCTCTCTCTCTCTCTCTCTCTCTCTCTCTCTCTCTCTCTCTCTCTCTAAAATGGCAATAAAACATAGAGGCCTATACGCCTTATTCGAAGATGAGATGTTTAGTCCTTTCATCACTTATAATTATTTCAAAGTCTCCTACTTGTGTACTCAAAAGATCCAAAATGTAGAAATAAATAGTAACAAAACAATTTAAAAACAAGTAAACGATAAGTTCAGGTAGAGTTGACGTAACATGTTTTTGGGTTGGCGGTTCGTGTTTTCATGCTGATTATGTATTATTTCTATAAAAATAAGCCGTCCCTTTGAAAGAGGGTAACCTCTGAAAAAAAAAAAAACACAGTATTAACCGCTTCGTACAGCTAAACATAAGGCTCATCAAGCAGCACGTTCAACCCCTTGTATGCCACTGCACCATTTATCTGTATATCAAGCAATCATGCACACATTCGCTTCCTGGATATTAAGGCACTTCAGTTCGAATGCCTCTTTCATACCATTTAACAAGTCTTTTCTCCTCCCCCTCACATTTTAAACATTTTTTTACCACCCTATCGTCCTTTATTCTTTCCACATTATCAGGATATTCTATACCATTCTTTTACAGTGTTTTATCACTTCTACATATCTCCTTGATTCCTATCTTTTCAGTTTTTTTTTTTTTTTTTTTTTTTTACGTAAACTACACAAACTGTTCCTCTCAGCAGCTCGAAGCTGTTTTCTTTCATAAAAGAAATTTGGCTCACTTTCGTCAAGCATTCTAACCTTGGTTTTCATACACACTCTAAGTCATTTCCAAATTTTGCATAAACTTTTCTACCATTATTGCTTCGCGTGTTTTGTGACTCAGCTTTCATCCTACTATCCTCTCGTTTATTTACTCCCAAATATCTGTGAATCAGCTGCTTTCTTTCTTCAGCCATCCATATTAAAATTCCTTCCTCTATTACCCTGGAGTTCATTTCGCCTCAAAACCTCATCCTTGCTTAGATTTGCTCTCAACTTTTTACACTTTCAATCTCTTTCAAACTTTTATGCCAACTTCAGCAGATTCTGTTCACTTGACCAATTGAAAACATTAACCATTACACACTCCATTCATGATTCCTGTTTCATTAAACAGCTTTGCATGCACCCTCATATACTATCCTTCATCTGACTTCTCATATCACACAGCACAGAAAGACACTGAAAAGCCATGAAGATATAATATACCTTTATCTCGGACAAGTCACGCTTCCATCTACATATTCTAACACGTGCTTTTCTTCAGTTACGGAAACTTTAAGTTGCTCTCAGTAACGTATTTTCTATACTATACATCCTCAACATCCTACACACTGCCTCAGTATCAAGTCTATCAAAAACTTGATAGAGACAACTTTACATGTAACTGTTTCGCAACTACACTTGGTCCATATAACCTTTCCCTTGTCTAAATCTTACTATTCATCCACTATTAATTCTCCTGTCATCTTTCTTACTGTTTCTATAAAATATATACCATTCACTTTTCCTGGTATACTAAGTATCGCTATGACCACTTGCATTCTAACCTTTACAATGGAGCAATGATTCCTTGCGGTCATTCTTCTGAAATCGTTCCATCAACTGATAACATACTTTACAAAGCGTACCAATCAATTACTCTCACCAGCGTACCGCTGCATGTCGCTTGTGATCCCACTTACTCTGGGGTCTTTGCATTCTTAAACCTCATGATTATTCTCATTATATCAACTACAGCGACTTTCATAAGCATTCTCAAACTTTCACTAACCCTTTCCACTCTTGCCTTATTCAGTTGTACTTATATTTTTGTACATAATAAAAGTCTTCAAAATTCTCCCTTTGTCAATCAAACACTTCTCAGTTTGTACCTTCCATCCAGGCATTCCTTTTTTCATTAAACTTTCTGGATTAACTTCACCATAGAACAGCTTCCTGTTTTCCTTAATATTCTTGCTCACCTTATCTCCTCTCTCTCTATTACTTACCTTTGCTTTCTCTCTCACCTGTTTCTCGACTTCCCTATCTGTTTTCCTGTAACCAGGACATGATTGTCTCTTTTTTTATGCAGCTACACCCCAATAATATTTTTCCCCTTTATTTCCTCACTTTACCATTTTATTCCCTGTTTTTACCCTCTTATATTCACAACCACCCACCACTATAACCCAATCATCTAATCTTACGAATCTTAATCTACTTTTTCTAACTATGTATCTAAACCTAATCCACTATTAACCATTTTTCTCTTTTACGCTCCTCTAACTTCCTTTATCAAGCTCCCACATGTTATTAACATTTACAGGTGTGTTTTCACGCCTTCTCCAAATTAAACCAACCTCTCTGTAAGCTTTCATGTTAATCCTATAATAATCAGGTGTATCTCCAGCGACATTTTTAACGTTAAGGTGGTCCTTACTGATTGTCTGCCCCCTCCTCAGATATCGTTTTGACTACCCTCTTGAGATGCCCAAGTGTATTTGTGAATGCCATTTCACTGGAAAAGAGTACCGCCACAAACAAAATTATTTGTAGCACATGAACTAATACATTTCACCCCATTTTCATCTGCAATCTTTCCCACACATTCTTTGCCCATTCCATCTCCTATACTTCATGGTTCCTACCAGTTTTCAGATTCATATCACCAATAATAATTCTCAAATCTCTCTGTCATTTCAGCCTTAACGCTCTGCAGTTCTATATAACATTCACCTTTCATTTCTTCAGAGAGTTAATTTGTTGGTGCATAGCACCGAATACTCATATTGCACACTGCTCTGATGTACATCTAACCAGGAGTAATCTATTGCTCACTTTTCTCTAATCAGTCAGTGTTTTCTGCAGCTGGCACTGAGATCATACTAAATCCTTCTCTACCGATTCCATCTGCTCTTATACACAATACTTGCATCCAATCCCTCTTTTCTGGTATTTTTGCACTGTGGAAACAAACAGCTAAAATGTCTAGTCCATATCTCTTAAATTTATTTTCTACACGTTCAGTCTTTCCAATTTGATTCAAGGTTCTTACATACTAGGTTCATATTTTCAATGCGTCCTCAGTATTTGTGAACCAGGAAGTTCTTAGCACCTCCAAATGCCAGGACAAGGGCCCAAATCTCATGTCCCTATCCACTAATGCGATAGAATCCATGGAGCAATGTTTGGCTAAATAGACTAAAGAATGGCTAGTCATTTGTAGTGTGCAGTTTATAGCTGACTCAGGCCGATCGACCCTGCCATGACTGGTGTATATAGCTATGGTTAACTGCCACAAAGCTCTCAGCCCCTTCGCCCTGTCCGTCATACTGCTGCCAATGATTTCTGGTGCTCATCCTAAGGAAGGCAATATTTTTTTTTTTTTATTCCGATTCTATCCATTACCTAAAATGCTCTCAATCTGCTTGAGACTTTAATCCACATACCACTAGCTGGGCTTGCTGGACCTGGTACTCAATAAAGGGTAGGGACAGAACTCTCTAAAGGTATTTACATACCTCAGTTACCTTAAACATAGACCAAGGATAATTATAAATATTCAAGACCCTTTCCAAATACAATTCTTTGAGACTCCATTTACATTTACTCCAGGAACTCTACACCTACCAACAAAGCCATCTCATTCTTTGTTGTCTACCTTTCCTTAAATCACTTGGCATAAACGCAGATTCCTATTCTTTAAGAAGAAGATATCATAATTAATTAAAAGCTAGGTAATATAAATTGGATAGCTATAAAATAATTCGGAATAATGTATTTCTGCGTAACTTATGAATATGACTCTAGGCTTTTAATCAATATCAGCTTTCATTCTATCCATTAGTATTTTTTTTTTATTTCTACAGACATTATTTTCGGAATATTACTTACATAATATACAACAGTTAAACACCTCTTAAATATTTACCATTTATTTTGTACTAATTACTTTTGGTGATTAGTTTTCTTTCCTGTGACCTTTCATTGCTATATGTTGCAGCAATTTATACTGCACATCATATGCAGATATCTACTTATGATGTTATGAAGTTACAATATCTAAGAAGAGACAGCTGCAATATGGTGGCGCCAATGAATAGTTTCGTAAAAATGTTTTAGTAATAGCCAGCATGTACAAATTTAAGCTGTTATAATTTGATAGTATTATCTCATTCTATAAATACAAGAACCGTGTACCCATGTAACGAAAGGAATAAACCTATAGTTCTTCATTGGAGGGGGAGGGGGTAGAGCTCTCGGCTAGCACGCTGTTGGCCCAGCGTTCGACTCTCCGACCGGCCAACGAAGAATTAGAGGAATTTATTTCTGGTGATAGAAATTCATTTCTCGTCATAATGTGGTTCGGATTCCACAATAAGCTGTAGGTCCCGTTGCTAGGTAACTAGTTGGTTCTTAGCCACGTAAATAAATTTATCCTTCGGGCCAGCCCTAGGAGAGCTGTTAACCAGCTCAGTGGTCTGGTTAAACTAAGATATACTTAACTTATGGATCCGTAGTTCATTCTCAAGTTTAAAATTATGCTATTAATTAATAATAAACGTCACGCTGCAATATTTTGATGCTGTTCGCATACGTTTTGAGCAAGAGAGGAATTTTTTCTATCCCGAACTGCCGTTGCAGTAGTGATATTCATCGAAGATAAGTGTATACTGGGTCACTGGAATCTTTAGGGCATATAGCGCTATTCATGCTCCAGGCAAGAAAGAATTTCTTTCGTTTACTGACAGTGGCTGAAAGGCAATCGCTCTTTATGCTCTTTCTCTTGCCAGTTACGGCATTTTCTAACGTTAGTGCTGTTCTATATTAGAGTTCCATTCGCGGTACGAAGCCATTAACCCGCTGAGTGGGAAGAAAAGTAAAACAAACTAGCCAATAACGATCGCATGTTTGAATTGCCACACAGCAATAAATAACAGGCGCTGAGGAATGGGGGAAGGGGTTTGTGCTTCGAATGTGCCCACAATTGGTGCACTGCTCAAAATGGAACTGCCAGTGTTATCATTATTTTTACAGTTGTTATTGTGATTACATTATTCATCCAGTATTAACAACCACACTCTTGTTGCAGAAGACTTTGTGACATGCAATATGCATAGTTTCATATGCATCATGTACAGCACAATTCGTCTTGTTCTTGCGAAATATCAACCAAGAGGAAATTTACGATCAATTATTGAACAATACGAACATCACTAAAAGTTTTTGCCCTTTTGTTTCTAACATGCGAACAAAGGCAATTAGCACAAATTATTATCCCAATAAGTTGCTTAGAAAAAAAGATCCGTCACTTCGACCTTTGTAATGGATTTTCTATGATAGCCACGAAACCCACCCACTGTGTGAATTATACATTCAGAGACAATTCATGACTACGTACTGTTAGTAATTAATTCACTTCTATAACATATATTTCAGGAGCTACCTCTTCCATTCGCATTCAATAAAAGCTTTCGAGGGAGCTGAGGGGCAGAAGTCCCGTGATGTATGTGTCATTGCCTGGCTCCACCCAGACTCCCATTACCACCTTGAAGGCCTTTGTCCTGCCCGAGTACCAGGGAGTGTATTTATTGACCCCAATTGTTTCCTTCAGATGGGCCAGGCTCAAAAAGTAATGAGAGGTTTCAAGGATGAATTGTCCATTTGCATGACAAGTCCAAGGGCTCCGCTGGGCTGGGGAGTTATGTTTGGAGGAGCTGGGACGGTGGAGTACAGATATGCAGAATATTCTAGGGGGAATGGGGTAGGTGGCCCATAGGCCGCACGCGAACGGGGAATGTCATAGGAAGGGTGTTCGGTGTCAATTATCATTGTCAATTACTATTATCACCCCTTCTTCTTTCTCTTTGCTTGTAAAGAGTCGCCCTTGCCCATTTCTCGCCCATCTTTCATTCTTTCTTATATATTTTGTTTATTTGCATTCTCTTTCTTTATTTTTTATTTCTCAGCAATTCTTTTGAGACGATCCAGTAGGCTACCTAGTGCTAAATAGTCTAAATTAGTTTCACCACTTCACATCGTATTCGTTACACTTTTTCTAATCACTTCAATATATTTTAGTTACCACCATCAGTTATTTGTCACCTAATTCTGTACGTCGATATTCAAGAATTATGTATAGGCTATAGAATTGTTCATTACAAGAAATGGAGAAAACCGGTTGCTCTGGAGGTATTGTCATAAAAATCTGTCTTTTGTATTCTTGTTGGAAACTTACAAATATTATTCAAAATTTTAGAGAGAGAGAGAGAGAGAGAGAGAGAGAGAGAGAGAGAGAGAGAGAGAGAGAGTTCAATTGTTACCAACAGGGCAATGGAGACGACAATTTTTTCTTGGGAATGTGAAGTTCATTAAGTAATGGGATCTCATTGGGAGAACTGTTATATAGAGCTTAGCGTTCTCTAAGGGAAATATACGCCTGTCATTTAGAAGATTCATCTTTCTGACAATGTGGTTAACAGAGAGAGAGAGAGAGAGAGAGAGGAATTACCTAACATCACTGCCAGGTTTACGGGTATTATTTTACTTTACTAAACTAAAATCTCACTGTTATTCTTATTGTTTTGACGAAAATTTTCTTGCTCATACCTTTTCTTTATTTCCTAATTACTGAAAAATTTAACATTTTCCTTCTTTACGAAGCTAATTCAGAGAACAAACGAATGAACCTCTTATTTTTACAGGGCTTTCTGTTTTGTGGAAGTTCTGCTGAATAGTTCCACACAAAGGTATTTATATTATAACAACATCAATAGCACTAACTCCGTTCTTACTTCATTGTATGTACCAAAAGTATAACGAAAGTACAGCGCAGGGTTTGTATAATAATAGTAATAATAATAATAATAATAATAATAATAATAATAATAATAATAATAATAATAATAATAATAATAATAATAATAATAATAATCTGAAATGTTTTTCTTGTTGGTTTTCGTTTTCATTTTATAAACACAAACCTCCAGAGACTGAATGTTTGCAAAAAAGAAATCACAGTAACTTTTAAATTTCTTGAAAGAATTAAAGAAATGTGAGATTCCCGCTGAACCTGAATGGTGTATCGACATTAATGGCAAACGGAAAGCTAATGGCAATAGAATTTTTCAGTCCATAGTGCCGTGGACGAATGTATCACGAAGCCCTTACAATGGTGACTTTCATTGTCTACCCAATGACTCAGATAACGATTAACTTTTAGTTTTCTATCACTTTTTCCTTAATACTGATACAATGAGATTCAGTGTTGGAGTAAAAATATTACCTTAAATTTTAATTTTGAGTTAAAGTAGCCAAAGTTTAATCTCTTTTAATTTGTTTTTACTAAAAATTGAATAATAGAGAAAAACAATGAAATCTTATACCTTAGCATCCACAAAGGAATATTTACAAACAAACATACAAGGGTTAGAAGAGAATTAATTATAAGGAAAATAACTTGTTCAGTTTTCAAACATTTGCTAGTTCCTTAATCAAACAAAAATTTTGAAAGTCTAGTGGGACCTTTGAACAGTATGTGTTCAAATACATCTTGATCTTCTTTTTTGTTACAGGCACTCCCAGAATGGTTCAGTGTGTAATGTAAATAGCAACTTAACGGACACGTCTCATAAATGAAATTCTTAAAGTAAATAACGCCATGAAATCACTCCCCGAATTTTGAACCTCGTACACTTAGAATTACACGCACAAGCACACACGGAGTAGACCGTTTGATCTTCTTCGGCACATTCAGCCCATTCCTTGAAAATTTGTCCAGATTAATTTGATCCCAAAGGAAATGGAGGATTCGCCTCTTGCAGGATGAAAGGCTGTAAGAGTGTACAATAATGCTTGTATTTATAGCAGCAGTTTTTAAAAGGTTATAAAGTGGAAGAATTAACGACTTAAAAACAAAATAGTACTATTCATTTATGATCGTATTACCACTTCAATAGGACATAAGTGAAATGGCGATGACGGAATGACGATTTTGTTCCATTCCGTTCTCTAACGTCGGAGGTGATAAAAAATTGAATGTTGATAAGTTAACACCAATCACCGTGATGCCTGCACTCAACATAAATAAGCGGATAGGAGAACTGCCCATGAATGATGAAATCATACTTGCTGGTGAACGAGTAATAAAACTAATTACGTCGACGAGATCGTTTCATTATTACAACGGGTGTTGAAGATAACGCTTAAAATGACGTCCTTTAATCCGAAGAGTCTCGTAGAGTATCAGAAGAGAAGAGAAGGACGGATTAAAGATACTACAACATCAAGGTTTATTTGGTCATCACTCCACGGGCTGAGGGCTGCGTATTGCATAAGCCAAAGGAGACCGTAATTCGAATGAAAGAAAATGTTCGGACAATACTAAAGGTAATGATAATATGTTATCTAAGTAAGAGGGCTTCTTCAAGTGGAGATTAGTTAAAAGTCACTGCTCAGCAACATTTACTAATTTTCCTGCTCAGTAGCCTATTTATTTGTTTGTTCTAATTTTCCTGCTCAGCATTTATTTGTTTGTTCTAATTTTCCTGCTCAGCATTTATTTGTTTGTTCTAATTTTCCTGCTCAGCATTTATTTGTTTGTTCTAATTTTTTATTTGTTTGTTCTAATTTTCCTGCTCAGCATTTATTTGTTTGTTCTAATTTTCCTGCTCAAGTTATTTGTTTGTTCTAATTTTTTTATTTGTTTGTTCTAAGCTCAGCATCTATTTGTTTGTTCTAATTTTCCTGCTCAGCATTTGTTTGTTCTAATTTTCTGCTCAGCATTTTTTGTTTGTTCTAATTTTCCTGCTTAGCATTATCTGTTCTAATTTCCCTACTGATTCCCTTTGGTTTGGGACAAATATTAAATATGAGTTGTCCAAATCAATTCTTAAGTTCTTCAATGGCTTTTACAGACACAGTTACGAATTTACTTTGTTTAATGTAATAAAATCACAACAGTACCATTGGCTATTAACGTTTCATCCAAATGCGTTAGATTATCCCAAAGAAAATAAAAACTAGGAATGGATTGAATTATAAATCTGGTTGAGATGACATACATCAATTCAGTGCTGGATAATTCAGTGTTGGATAATTATATTACAGATGTTAGTTGGTGAATGACTCTCTTCTATAAGACATCTGGTTGTGGCTTAATTACCATTTTGTCGCCAGTCCCAAACCTTCAGAAAAGTGGCTCCACAAAGAGGTGCTACTGAGCTCACCACAACTGTTAAAGAGGAGTAATAATTACGCTGTCCGCTACCGACGACCTCCAGCAGTTACTCCTCTTTAAAGTACTGACTGAGAGGATTGAACATAAAAGTGCAATAATTGACCACGATTTGAAAGTGGTTACTAATCAACTAAAGGTCAATGCAGATATCGCAATGTGAAACGCAGATATAAGGCTGCCGCCATCGTCCTCATGAGCATGCAAGAATTGAGAAATAAATTCCATACCATCCACAGCCATACCAAATTCCAGTCGATCATGTTAAACTCCAATGAAGACATCAGCCAAAAGGCTGACAGAATTATCAAGACTGTCAATGCTATTTAGAGCAAGTCGAAAAGCATAATAGAATTTCCAAACATGGCCAAGAGAAAACGGACAAAAACTGGAAAAAGGCTAAAAAATACTTCTGACATACAATTAATGAGAATGTAATCTTTAATAATCATGTGCGCTCTAATTTCAAAACTGCTTTGAGTTTATGTAATGCTCATGCTATTTCAAGTTGTGTGCCTGTGTTTTGTTGTTTTACTCGGTTTTTCTGCAGCATTCTTAGTTTTCTCTTTCTCTCCTAAATTTTGAAGCACTTTCTACATCGAAGCTTCCTCGCTTCAGAATTATATAGTCTTTTGTGTTATTTAGTGACAATGCATGCACGTTTTCAAAAACTGACTCCTTCATTTGTTTAGTATATTCTTGTGATTGAGAAGTTGACGCTATCAGAACACGGATCGGTTGGAATGATGACAATAGTCACTTTCCATTTTATATGAATTTCAGCGTTAAACAATAAGAATGGTCAAAACCGTTTTGATAATAATAGGAAAAGCCTATTTACTCTTCCAGCGGTCATACCAATCTTGAAATAAAATCGAACCGGATGAAGCCAGCTTGAAATGTCCAACATTTTATATCCAATAACTGGAAAACTAACACCTTCATTCAGCCAACTCTCTCTCTCTCTCTCTCTCCCTCTCTCTCTCTCTCTCTTCCATTGCATGTCAATCCATGCTACTAATGCTGCAGTTTCTGGACAAGGGTTGTCCACTTTGGAAACATAATAACAGTAACCGTATTCATAACCATTGCCATAACTGTACCACAATTCCCAGAGTCCCTCCCAATATGAGAGATAGTTTATTATGACGGCAATATTGTTCTCTCACAGCTGTGCGTGTATGTGTATCTGTGTAAGAGAGAGAGAGAGAGAGAGAGAGAGAGAGAGAGAGAGAGAGAGAGAGAATGCCTCTTAAAGATGATGATCGTGGTCAGCTTCAAGAACTTGTGCAAAAAGATTATTATTAGTATATTTTGTTGTACAGTTGTCTCACTTTTATAAATATGAAAATTAAATTTTTGATGTGTTCGGAATAACTGCAATCATAGAAATACTTAGCTGAAGAAGTCGGATATTATGAAAACGTTTAAGAACATAAGAAATTAAGAGCACACAAAAAACTGGCGTTCGATTACGAAATAAGTTTTTTTTATCATGAACGATTGGTCATATATTTTCAATAGCCCATTATTGATTTAGGTAAATTAAGATTTCATCACCGCAGATTTTTTACTTCATCTAATTATAAAATTTTTTTTTTTTTAGAAAATAATAAAACTTAAAATATCGGTGTCTTTCCTTGCTCATCTCTATATTCAAGAAGAAAATTATCTTGAAAATCAAAAACCCTCATGATTTTTAATTGTCCTACTAATGATTTTGTTTTACGAGTTACATTTCTCTTTTTTATATTCTGTTCTCTTTATTATTACTAACTTTTATTCGGTTTTTCTAATTTCATATATGGGCATTTATTTCATGAAAACTTGCAATGCCTTCAGCATATTCCATATAAAAATACACTCGTAATATGTGATAATAATAATGATAAAAATGAAAATTACATCAGTACGCTATTCATTCCTCTCTAGAAGAGGCAAACTCAGCACATTTAACTATTATACCCTTTTGGTGTCTCAGAAAATGCAAATTTTACTTCAACACTTTTTTGTTTTTTTGTTTACGTTAATACTCTGAGGAATTAGAAAGCAACTAAGGAAATGGTGGAGGCGGACCCATGAGAATAATAAACGGACAGAAGCAAATTAAAGAGAGAGCGAAGAAGACCCTTAAATGTCCATGGAAAAAAGATAGCGAGCAGGAACAAAATAAAAGATTTTCTCTTGCTGTATTTCGAGTTTCAATGGAACCTGTGAAATAATGCTAAGGCCAATGGGCCGAGCAGCACTTTGCCCTTGTCTGTTCCAGGACCGAAGGAAAAAGGAAAAACAAGAAGGACGGAAAAAATGGTCAGACCCAGAAGGAAGCGTTTGACCTGTTTCTTAAGAAAAATGGAGGGCTATAAGATTCAAGGTGAAGGAAAGCGTAAATGAAATACCTGCAGCTATAATTTTCTTTTCTAATCACTGAACTCTTCTTTCTGCATTTCTCATTACCTTCTGTTACTGCTTTCAGTTAAACCCCATAGTTTTTGGAAGCTTGGATTTCAAGTCAGTGGCCCCTGTGGCCTTGTTCAGTACAAGTTAATGAAGAAATGTTCAACCGTGCAATATGTAGGGAAAAGCTGCAGCAACGTCACAGATGTTGAATTAGCAGTTCTTGCTGTTCGCTCCCTGCACCTGTAATTTTAAAACTGTCGTAGTTGATGCTTATTTTATATTCCTTGGAATGTTTCCTTATGTTAGAGTGTCCGGGCCTCGACAGTTGGCAGCCTGTGTGGCTTCCCCAGGGTGGAAGTTGGCCCTCACTCTGAGGAGTCGTCGGGTGGATCCTTCATATTTACCGTGGTTACACCAGGGAGAATCTTATACACAACCCCGAACGACATCAGAGGAGGTGGTCGATCCTTCCATCTAAACAGAGAGCCTATTGTTTTGGGATATTGGGCTATTAGTTAGTTTTAAATCTGTGGCACTGATGTGTTTATGGATTATTTTCGTAAATTGCTGGCGGAAACTGTCATCGGATAAGAATGGAAAGGTAGCATAATATCTTTTTTATAGTAGTAAAATATTTGTGTAGGAGTTTCCTTAAGATGATGTCAAAGACGGAACCTGGAGAGCAGTTGTTATGAAAGACTTCACGTAATAAAGTTACTTCTGGTGAAAAGAGACCAGTTATATGTCAAGGAGAGGGTTCTATATAATAGTAAACACAGAGTTGACTTTAAAGTCAAAAAAGCTAAAACTGTAAAAATTGGAACCCAGACCTATAAAGGTCTTTTTTCCTGAAAATAGCGGTACTAAATACAAAATTTGTTTTTGACACTAAGATATCTAAAAAAGCAAGTTATGATTTTTTTCCCTGCTGAAATGAATGTTAGGATGAAATGAATTGGCGAAGTCTAAGAATTATCAGCATGATGCTCATATCTGAATAAAATTAAAGTGTCGTCAATATACCTGGAATAAGGAGAGGGCGATAAGCCAGCATACATAGGGGGCATATATATACATATATATATATATATATATATATATATATATATATATATATATATATATATATATATATATATATATATAGTATATATCATATATTTATATGAAGGTGGACCATGGAAATGTACTAATCTCAGCATAATTCTTTATTTCCAACGTTTCGTAATAAATAACTTAATTACATCATCAGGGAAGCTGTTAAATAATGAATAAAATTACTTTAAAAATGCTCTAAAAATCAATAAAATTCATAAAATACAGCACAGTTAGAATAAAAAAAAAAAAAAAAAAAACAAAAAGGACATAAAAGCAAAATCAAAGATCGCTAACCAACCGTATACCAAGAAGGCAGAAGAAAGAATACATAAATAAAAATTTAACTCAGGTAGAGCTGAGTGGAGGAGGTCTGGGCATTTAGCTGGGGAACTAGTTGTTTAATAAATAATGATCCCAGGATAGGCAGTTCGCATGCATTAGTTGTTTGGCCTATGATACAGAAATCATTCCTCTCAATATATGTTTTACAAATTTTTGAATGGTTTCTTATGCTTGAATGCTCGGGATTGGAGAGCCTACAGCCAGTCCGAAAACTTAATCCCCGATGGGAGTCGATTCTGACCCTCAGTAACCTTCTGTGTGCCACTGGCCGTCACCTACTTCTGTTTTTTTATATATATATATATATATATATATATATATATATATATATATATATATATATATATATATATATATATATATATATATATATATATATATATATATATATATATATATATATATATATATATATATATATATATATATATATATATATATATATATATATATGTATGTATGTATATATATATATATATATATATATATATATATATATATATATATATATATATATATATATATATATATATATATATATATATATAGTAGCTAACATGTATAGCAGCAAAGCAAGATGCTAAAGACAACTGTACGTTTTAGTAATAAATACCTTCACAACCTTCACATACTGTACTTAAACAAGTGTATTACTTCCGATTTTGTTATGTGGGGAATGCCGAATCTTCTTAGAAAAGGAACAAGAGACTAAATCTTTAATATGCAGAAACCACAAAGACATACTTCCCTGACATAAATGTTACAAATGAATTAGGATAAAACACTATGAAGAGGAATATAAATCTAAAATAAATAATATGCAAAGTAATGTGGCACGAAAAAGGAATTACTTTGTAAATTGCACTTTTTGGTGAATATGGAATATCTTTACATGTTGTAAGGCCATCGTATACAATGCTTTTATTGACAGAGCTGAATTAAACATGACATTCTCTCAAGCCAAGAGTGAACGTCAGGTTTCGCCTTCATAGTTAATGTCCCAGCATAACTGTGTTATTGTACAACTAAAAAAAAAAAAAAAAAGGATCAACAAACGACCTAACATACAATTTACAATTTTCTAGTCGATGGTCTGTCGAAGTTCTAAAGAAGAAGAAAAAGTCATATGATCCCTTATAGGTATCAGACAGCGAGCTATTACATGGCGGCATAATCAATGGCTAATTTACAACTGATTTTTTGAAGATTTAAAGTCGTATATCTTTGAATAGTGAGTTGTGACGCAAATCACCAAATATCTGATATTTGAGTAAAAAAAAAGTGAGTGAGGTGATATATATATATATATATGTATATATATATATATATATATATATATATATATATATATATATATATATATATATATATATATATATACACGTGTGTGTGTGCTTGTAAAGAAAGAGAGAAAAAGCAGAATGATTTTGGTGTGCAGCGATTTAAATACATAAAGCCAGATCGTAAGAAAGCATTAAAGATTGATCTGGCGTTAATGGATTAATTCATTATTAAAGCTATAATAAGCGAGTAATAAGATACTGATTTTAGATATTAATTAATGATTATTGATGGAAATTATCAGGAAGCACGCGAATAAATAATTTTAGCATTTTTTGTTGTGTTCTATGCTTCACGTTTAGAATACAACCTTTCTATTTTACGAATACCATAGATAAAAAACAAACGGAAAACTTGAAAGAAAAACCCACCAAGGCAAGAACTAAAAAGGTAATAAAAGAGGACGGTAGAAAATGAACAAAGGAAAGACACCTATAGCGAACGTGGAATACCAACAAAGAGGTAATTAAGCAATAAACAGCGGGGCGGCCGAAGACTGGGCATTTAGCGTAGGTACTTTAATTTTGTTTTTATAAAAAGGGAACCCAACACCATCAACTCATCGCTATTATGGGCAGATCCAATGATTTTGAAATCATTCATGTCCAAGCGTGACCCATAAATTTGGGAATGATTAGGAATATTAGATAATCCAGGACTAGACAATCTGTAACCCGTCCTAAAGCTGACACCTTGATGAGAACGGAAGCGGACCTTGAGAAGCTTCCTAACTTCCGTCGTAGATTTCAGACTACATCTAGGACAGGCATGTTTTATAAAATTATGTAGGATGCCAGGGAAGGGCTGAGTCATCCCTTCATTCTAAAAAAAGACAACGTATAGTTATGGGATTCAGTGGGATCAGCTTCAGATTCAAGGCTGGCAATTCATTATTAACTGAATTCATACATTTCTTTTAAAAATATCACCATGTAGGAAACGGAACTTAGCATAAATACAAAATTTTGGTAGCAGTGCATATGGCAATAGGTGCTTCATTTTTGAGGCTAGGCGTTTATTAAGTACTCTATGGAAATACCGGGATGGAAAACAACTGTTACTGAAAAAATTTGCCTAGAATTCTATTTCTCTGTGAAAGGCTGCCCAGCTGGAAGCTAAAGTAATAACCCTGGGGAGGAGGGTAAAAAGAGAGTTGAGAATTTAGCTTAAAATTCAAATTACATGAGCTATAATGATTGGTGACCAACCCTGTAAAAGTATTTTTCCTGTGAATGCTGGTGTGACACGTATATCCAGAAATGATAAGAGTTGCGAGCATCTTCTCTAGTAAACTTAATATCAGGATGTTGGGCATTGAGGAATTATTAAAAAGGGATCAGCATTAAAATCATGTTTAAATAACGCATGTTTATAAAAAATGGTGGAAACAAAGGGACAATTGTCGAATATTGTCTCCTACGGGGGTTCATAAAAATATTGGCAAAGGTAGGACCCAAAGGGTTTCCCATCGCCATCCCTTCCACCTGTTTGAAACAGAAACCATTAAAAAATGAAGGTGGTGTCTCGCACGGCCAATTTTAAAGGCTGCCTAAGTGAGGATCTATTAAGATTATTAAAAAGGGATTCGGGAGAAGGAAAAGTTTGTTTAAAATATTCTCAAACGTCTCCTCAACAGGAACATTAGTAAATAGAGACTCAACGTCGAAACTGACTATATCAAGGGCAGATTCCTGTTTCAGAACATCCTGCTTAAAATTAACAACACTTTTTATATTTCGAATATTATTGGTGAGCGGTTCTAACAACGGAATCAAATACTTGGCAAGTTTGTAATTTGGCGTGTCTAACGAAGAAAGTATTGGTCTAAGTGGGACACCCTCATTATGGATCTTGGGAAGGTCACACAAGATCCCGTATGTTGAACCCGTAACGAGAAGGTTTTGGAAAGTGTTTCCAACATTGATGTTGTTGCGTTTTGAGTAACCTGACGCATTTTAGTAACATTTTGTAAAGGAGGTGTTCCCCAGTTTCTGGCACCTTGATGAGTCATTGAGGATTGAGTGCTGTTTAATAATATAGACGCGTTTATCTAAAACTATTGTTCCTCACCTTCATCAGCGTGAAAATAATCATGCCTGAGCCTTTAGCTAATTTTCTTCAAAATACGTAGATCCTCTTTTCTGAAAAAGGGACCCCATGTAGTTTTGAGAGCTATTCACGTGAAATAGTGTTTCATTCAAGAATGCAACTATTTCATTATCGTCATCACAGCTGATTTAGAAGTCCCGCGCGGAAATGCCGATAAATATAAATGAACGTAGGACTTACGACATCTTCAAATATTTAACGTTTCAACTCCTCGATTCATTACCAAACTGTCAGCAAGAACAGCTAATAAATAAAATGTAATTAAAAAACTTTTTCAGCCACAGTTTAAGATTACTCATGTATGTTCATCCATGAATGTAAATAAATACAAACTGTTATAATGAATATCATATTATTATAATAACAGTGGCAGCAATAGCAGTATCAATAATGTCGTTGTTTTTGCTTCCTTTTATTTATTTGTTCATCTTTGTTTACATATCTATTCTTTTTTATGGTCAATCATGTTATTATAGAAAAATCGGAACTGCACTTGGATGAATATGATCTGCCAGACCATTTCAACGAAAAGGAAAAAGTTTGGAAATGCTAAACGAATTCATTGTACTCAAATGTTAAAATAGCAGCAGAGAAATGAAAAAAAAATAAATAAGATATACGACAAGGACATCGATCCTACCTGGAAGGCACGAGAATATAAAAGGTGATATAAAAAGAGTTTGGTGCTGTAAAGTTGACGCAACACTGTCGAGTATTGCCAATGCAAGGCTGTATCCATTTCTCCTATATATATATCAAAATTATGGTCTAATCATCAGAGTTTACCTTTGCTTGGGGAGGCATAAATGATATTCTCGATTCAATTTACGTCGCTCAAGCATGTTTTTATGGTTCTATTACTGAAATTGTTTTTCGTTCCCGTCCTTGCATCCGCCAAACAGACTACTGTGTGTTTTGGTTTCTGTTTGCCCGCGCGTATGCCACTCCCGTCTGCAGGATTACCTTGACGCTAATGATAGACATTGCACTACTGTTTTTCTCAAATATTTATGTACCAGGCCACAGTTGAGCAAAATTGTTTTTGTGGGTCGGAGCTTGGATGTGAATTCAGCATTTTTTTTTTTACCAGTTTATTTCTCGTTCTTTTCATTAAGGCGTTCTTGGGCAAGAAGGCAGTATCCTCTTGTTTGCGAATGCAAATGTAAATGACCAGGAGGATTATGGCCACTATGCTTTATATATATATATATATATATATATATATATATA
>NC_089746.1:33946511-33956511 GCF_040412425.1 Macrobrachium rosenbergii
CGAAATTCTGTTTGAAGTGACTTCTACCTTCTAGAGAGAGTCAGAGGAGGTGGGGATTGGAGGGTGGTGGTGGGAGAGGTGGGGGTTGGGGAGAGTGAGACAAGAGTGGTTTTGGAGTAGGGGTGGGAGGGAGGGTCAGGCGCAGTAGTACTTGAGTAGGAGACACAACCCAAGGGGTTAAGCTGGCTTGATGGCAGATTTCACTTAACGGCGTCATTCCTATGCTGGGCGCCTCGTGCCAGTGCCACTCTTACGGCGTCCAATCTCCACAGCTCTCCAGTGCCAGAGTCAGGTCAGGTTTTCCCTTCATGAGTAAGACAAGTTTCTGGCACGTTTTATGAGCTTAAAGTTATACACAGTGGAACCCCCTGGGCTAAGTTTTTTAGGGCCGGGGTAGATCATTCATTGTTCATCTATATTATTTATTCTGCTTATTCTTTTATTTCTTAGTAATTAGTGGAAAATTTCTTCGGTTATTGGGTTTTGTTACCAATTCTTGTTTTCACATTAAAGCTAGTACTATAAAATTTTCTTTTGTTTCCTTAAAGGGAAAATATGTGCTGTGAGCCGTTATTGAGATGTAAGAGCATATTATTATTGTTAGATTCACCAAGATATACGCAGGGTTCAAAAATGAAACAATAATATTGTATAAACCAAAAAGGTGATTGATCTTATAAAAGATCTGATACCAAGAGCTTCTTGATCATGGCGATGTTTTAAAGAAAAGATTTAAAAGTGAATGATATCCTGTGTTATATTACTTAGGACCTATGACCTGCAAAATAAATTTAAAAGCTAATTTGCTAAAAAATTTGTTTTATAGTTAACGGTGTGACTATATCGAGGGAATAACTGCTAGGAGTTACGTTTACTGATTTCAAGTGAAATTTATATTCAAGAATAATACTGTCACGTCTCAAAATATTGTGACAAGAGTTTTGGGTTTACGAATGTCTCTTATTTAGGACGTTAAAGTCTATTTGGGTGAAGTAAGAAAAGAAAGTAGAGAAAGAGAAGTGGTCATAAAAAGATAATGGAATGAGAGATGAGATTTTGAGAGGAAGGTGGTATGATTAAAACCCGAATCATACAGAGTTGAATGGTGATAGCAAAGAAAAGCTGAGGACACTAGCGGAAGAATTAGAAAGACCTCATTAAGTAAAAACATCGAAAGTGATTGCTGTTAACAGGATGAAGAGGGGACACTAATGTTAGCGAGGAATGTTAGAAATAACAAGTACATGTTATGGATGATGGCAGAATTGGGGAGGGCGAATCACTCGAGTTTTAAGAAAAGGAGCCAGTCAGTGAAGAGGTCCTGAACAGAAGACACCAATTGGAAATAAAGGTTGGAATGTCTCGAAGAACTATGAAGTAGTGTGAATGCTGAATGTTCAGTAAATGAGGACTTTTGGAAAGTATTTATATCCATTGAAATATAGAACAACACGTTTTCATAGGGTAATAAAATATGGATATATTATAACTGGAAAGAAAGTTTTCATCATCTCTTTGTACACCTGGTTTATGTTACCCTCATCGTTTTCATTTTTCGCATTGTGCAATTCAGTCAGTTCTTGTCACACTAATGGCCCATGAAGAGAGTAATTAGTTCAGTGATTTCCTGCAAACTATTTTTGACAGGAAGCTTTTCATCTTTTACACAATCTAGCCAAACGCAATGCTTTTCTTCAGCAATTTTCATCAAAGAATTTCTTACCAGGAACTCAGCTATCAACTATTTGGTTTGTTCAATATTTTTGCTCTTAAGAAACGTAACTAGCGCTTTGCTATTCCAACAATATAAAAGTCATCGGTATTATTGCAGGTATGTTATCCTGTTAAAGGATATTTGACGAATATACAAAAGACAGATTTCATTCAGAGCCTTCGACCCCCGCAGTTTATCCTGTTATGCTTATAACAATAACAATGTATTTTATGGTCATGCATTTATAGGATTAGGCCAGATCGAGACTCCATTACGGTTGTGGCTCTCTGTAATGATAACGGACCATGTAATTAAATCGCGATTAATGTTTACCATTACGATAATTGTTGGCTACGTCTGTGGTCTTATATGTTCACTCAACAACACATATTATATATATATATATATATATATATATATATATATATATATATATATATATATATATGTGTGTGTGTGTGTGTGTGTGTGTGTGTGTATATACATATGTAAATATATATATATATATATATATATATATATATATATATATATATATATATATATATATATATATATATATATATATATATATACAGTATATACATACATACATATATATATATATATATATATATATATATATATATATATATATATATATATATATATATATATATATATATATATACATATATATATATATATGTATGTATGTGACGTCGTCAATTCACTTGTTAACTAAATATTAAAGACAAAGTTGTAAAAAAATGCCCTCGATCTGTGGTTGACTCATAGCCACCTACACGGATTAAGGGAGACAGCGCTCTAATCCTCTATCTGACATCTCTCATTTTCCTTTGTTAATTTAATTAATACATATTAAACACTTCAAAGAAGAGCCACCATTACCTTAATCGTTTATGTCTTCCTGCAGGCCATTTACGAGAAGAAGGAAATTTTCACCTGTGGACTTAACAATGCACCTGCAGATTAGGAGAGGTAACGAGTCTTGTGACCATCACCTACAAAGACCCTCCAGCGGTCATTCCAACGCCCCCTACGTATCCCTACTGTTAATGAACTATAATAGGCAGGATTAATAGTGTACTCTATAAATCCTGGAACCAGGGTCACAACAACAAGGCAAAGAGAAAGCCTGCCTGCAGATTGCCCTAGGAGGTGTACTTAGGGTGTCTTGACCACTGGTGTTAGAAATTCATTTCTCGTCATAATGTGGTTCGGATTCCACAATAAGCTGTAGGTCCCATTGCTAGGTAACCAGTTGGTTCTTAGCCACGTAAAATAAATCTCATCCTTCGGGCCAGCCCTAGGAGATCTGTTAATCAGCTCAGTGGTCTGGTTAAACTAAGATAGACTTAACCTTGACCACTTCATGACGGCAGCACCAGAGAAGGTGAATCTATTTACACTCCGTGCCATTAGC
Source organism: Macrobrachium rosenbergii (assembly GCF_040412425.1). Taxonomy (NCBI): domain Eukaryota; kingdom Metazoa; phylum Arthropoda; class Malacostraca; order Decapoda; family Palaemonidae; genus Macrobrachium; species Macrobrachium rosenbergii. Next base: position 33,949,652 of record NC_089746.1, read on the forward strand.
TTCTGGCGCGCACTCTCGCTTCTCGTAATTTAAAGTGTTCATATTCGAATATCTCGTCAGCTGCATTGTTGGGATTACTCAAGAAAAACTGCTGATTATTATAACTATATATAGAAGGCTCGTCAGCTGTGCGTCGAATCCTCCTACGCTAAATGTTCCTCAATGTTGCCTATGTTATATGCGCACGCTCGCTTCTTGAATATAAAGGCCATAACGCTTGTAAAGATCGTCGAATCATTAAAAAAAGGATATCGTTTATTATGTAGCCAGCTGCGAAACGTTAAAAGAACATAAAATCCATGTCTTTTTACAATGAGTGAGATGACTTCCATGGCAACATATCGGCCACTGTGAGTCAGTTTTCTGGAAACTGGCCACCACGAGAAAAATACCTTGCGGATAAATGTGCCATGTTTCGTCAAGATTCACTGTGAGTATCTCATGAACTCTGATGATTCAAACTCTTTTTACCAACCCTGGTGAAAATAACCACCTCTCTCAACTTCCACGGGGAAGGCAAACATCCTTTCTGTGATAGTTTTTTTCGTAACCATTCTCTTTTACACCGGATGAACATTATAGTTACCCTCATTGACAACGAAAACACTATCATAGCAAATCAATGTGTACTGTTGTGGTAGAAGGATTTACAAACACAAAATTAATACATATATACGAAAGAAAGTGTCTTTCATAGGCATGTGTTCACTTAACAGGATGGCATCACTGATAACCATGGATAAATAAACGAACAGATAATTAAACAAACAAACTTTGTGGAGAATCTTATGCTCTCATATGAGATAAAGAAAACAACATCCCTCTGGAGAGCAGAACACGGCAGACCTAAAAGAAATTGCGATCCTCCGCCTGCTCAAATAAAGACGAGAAACTTTAGATCCGCCGCAGCTGTAGGGAATTGTACGAGGCAAGGGTCAGCGCTCGGAGGCCGACAAGAAGTGTTTGGCCTACACCAGTTGGTCGTCTAATTTCATTTCCCATTTAATTAAGGCCAGATGATCATGGCCTCTGGGGAACACTTCTGGTACCGATAGCCATCACTGGGAGGGAGGAGTGAATCTTTCCCCGGGGGGGAAACAAATAGAAAGCAACGAAGATTATCGAATGGCTAACCAAAATTGATGAATAAAGTAAAGTAATTGACAAGCAAAATGATGATTTAAAGGAGTGTGCATAAAAAAAAATTGAGGAAATTATTTGCCCTAAATTACAGCAGCGATATTTATCTGCCTTCAAGTCCGAATATTATTGCACATGTACAAAGTTTATATTCGGAGGTAAATAAAATTTGCGAGGTAATGGACAAATCATTAACCTCTAAAAGAAAAACTAAATAAGCAACGTGTTAGAGGGAACGTGATGCTAAAATAAAAATTATTGTTGATATATAAGTTAATCTGAAAACAAGACAAAATGGCAACAGAACATCTAATACAGAAAAGACTGGAGAATTAGGTGAAATCTTAAAAATGGAAAGAAAAACAATGATAAGAAGGGAAGAAAATAAAAGGGCAGTAAGGATTTTAGTGGTCTCTAGAGTAGCAACGCGAATCTAATTCCTTACGCGATCCGGATGCAGGGGACAGAGAGAGAGAGAGAGAGAGAGAGAGAGAGAGAGAGAGAGAGAGAGAGAGAGAATCGTTGATATTCAGATAGATACCATTGCGATGCCGAGCAGTGATGTCTAAAATTATCATCTATATATATACTTTTTTTAATGCTATGCTTGTCATTTTTCAGCTTTTTCAATACTTACGGTTTTATCAGATATTTTCCAGTGAATTCCAAAGAAGAAAAAAATACCATCATTAGTACTTTTTGACGGGAAAGAATCGAATTAATGAGCTATTTCTACCTTTCCTTGAATGTGAGGCAATCAAAGTAGCTTAGTTTTACCTGTTGTTTATCATAAAACGATGCAGTCATACACATGGTTGTGCCCGCATTTATTTAAAATAATAATCGACGTTCAATACACAAATTAGAATTTCCTTTTGCTAATGAAAGACCAGAAGTTTGCAACAAATATTACGACATTACTTAAGAATGAGAATAAACACTAAAGTCAAAAGCTCGTAATTGAGCTAGAGCCAGATTATGATTTAAAATTCGTTTGCCTCCTCAGTCCTTCTCTCCTGCTACCCCTACCCAGCCACCACCCCACCCCACTCCACAAACGCCCCGCTTCACCCCCCAAAAAATGAACAAATTCTTCATATTTCTGAAATCATGACTCAGTAGATAACTGGAATGGATGGGAGCCCACTTTAAAGTGCAGGGCATTTGATTCCTAATAACCTCGAAGCTATCAATCAATCTGGAATACCGGGGCCGGATGCGAGCTAACGAGTCTCTCTTATCTACAGCAAAAAGTGGAGAGACTCAAAACGGAGTAATCACCAATTATGAGGACGCACGGGGCAAGCATTACGGAAATTACCCTAAATGACCCTTGTGAGAGAGAGAGAGAGAGAGAGAGAGAGAGAGAGAGAGAGAGAGAGAGAGAGAGAGAGAGAGAGAAGGAATGAAAATTGAGGAACGTGGAGTACTTTTCCCCTGGATTTATTTCCTTTACTTTAGGCTTATTTGTATGGTTTTGGTGAAAGAATAAATGAAGTCAGGCAACTTGCCTGTACACAGTGCACCTGCAATGCCTGACTAATCGTATGAATCCTTTATTAGAGAAATGGCATGAAAAGTCTAAAATAGTTCTACCCTTTATTCAGTGGATATTGATTTTCACTATTCAGTAATAACTGCTCATGCGCAATTTCAGATTTCTTTATAAAATTACACACACACACACACACACACACACATATATATATATATATATATATATATATATATATATATATATATATATATATATATATTTGAAATTTTTTTTATCACTGTTTTTATTATACAATCATGAAGCTACAAATGTCAAAGCAATATCAAATTGTTGCCTCAGGAATATCCCCTGATGGGGATATTCCTGAGACAGCGTGAATTTTGTATTAAGGGACATTTGTAGTTTCATGATATTATATTTATATATATATATATATATATATATATATATATATATATATATATTTATATATATATATTTATATATATATTCATAGTGACAGGACGTGCAGATCCTGTCGTAAAGGGTTAATAAAATAAGATGTGTTCAAGACTATTCTGAGAGTGCCACCGCTTAGTACGGCAGGAGGAATACGACGCTCACATCTAGAAATTAGTTTTCTTTTTTATAACTGAGGTAAGGTTCAAGCAATGTTACAATAATATATCCCATAGAATTCGTAAATGTAAAAAAGTGTAATAATATCAGAGTCATTATTTGGACCTGAAGGAAATGGGACACTCAAAGCAACCTGCGATTATCGTTGGCACCCTAATTCTGTATCAGTATTATACTTTCCACTTCTGCCTCCTCTTGAAGAGACTTTTTGTTCATAAACTTACAAGGCCAACTAAAATTTGTCATGTCACTATATCACACAAGCAACTTTTACCTTTAGGGTTTTTTTTATAATTCACATTTGACCCAATTCACTTTAAGATTATTATTGGTCTCGCTCTAGTCATTGATATATAGAGGGTTAGGTATATCTCATGCTGGCCTAAAAGTCAAAGGAATATCCAAGTGGACAAATGAGAATTGGAGGAATGTTACAAAATACACCTGATTTCTAAGTCACAACAAATTAAAAAGATATTCAGAATGAATAGGAAGAATGCAAGCACCAATACACAGTATCTAAATTGAGTCGAAAGTATGAAATGAATTTGTTTAAAAAAGCAGCAAAATGAAAGTTAGGAATGAGAAGCCAAATGCAGATAACATGGAACCAAAATGAAACAAATAAATAAAGTGGAAATAAAGAAAGAGGAAATTTCCAGGCAAAAATATACAAGAACTGTTATTTGGAATTAAATAATGTAAAAACTAATTAAACGAAAAAATTAAATATTCCTCTAGCGTCACGTTAACCTGCTATCAATGAAATTAAGCTGGCGAGCGGCGAGTGGTCGAGTAAAAAATAGCACATACAACGAACAATTTAACAATATTTTAGGAGTCTTTCAAAAACCGTAGCATCTTTTGTTTTAATCACATCTCTGGGTTACTAGGTCTCTTTACATTCGAATAACTTGTTTTATTTTCTCAGAAAATCAGAACTTCTTCCAAATTAGAATTCTTGATCGCAGTTTTAATCACGTTATCTTTACCATCGATAGATATTACTATATCAACATGATGTATTTACTTATTAAAGAATATTTCACAGTCCAAAATAGGAATGGACACTATTAAAGAGCAATTCACTTTAGAGAATAAACAATTTCATTTTGCCGAAATGATGGTATGAAACTAGGTGTATATTCATACCGTCATTTTGGCGAAATGAAATTGCTTATTCTGTAAAGTGAATTGCTCTTTAATGGTGTCCACTCCTATTTTGGACTATGAAATATTCTTTAATAAGTAAATACATCATGTAGATATAGTAATATCTATCGTGGTAAGATAGCGTGAGTAAGAGGCAGCGTCTGCAAACTTACTAATTTATTCAAAATGTTATTGTTTTTGATTAAGCTGGCTTTATGCCAGCACGGGCTCTTGCTCATAGAGCAGCCCGTAAATTTATTCAAAACAACAAGCAGAAAGGTCAAGGGTTCTTGCAAGCGGAAATGTAGTGCCTGACGCGAGGCGAACAAAATAGAGATTAATATACAGTGTGTTTGTTTGAGAATGGAGAATGGTACATAATTCTATATACAAGTTGCAAACAGAGTTCTGATAAATATAGCTGGGAAGCTGACATTGTATTTCCTCTGTTAGGAACGATACATTCGACATGACATGATTATGAACGACAATGTACATAAAAAGGATGTATGGTGTCGGATGTGTTTCTGATATGCGTGGGCTTGGCACGTATGTCAGATGCTTGTTGCGAGGAGCGGATGCCCGTAGGGTATGAGTTCGGATGGCCAGGCAAGATGGACGATTATGTAGGTCCGTGTGGGACCCTACATATATATATATATATATATATATATATATATATATATATATATATATATATATATATATATATATATATACAGTATATATATGTGTGTGTGTGTGTGTGTCCATTTACAAAGATTTCCCGTTGTGCAATAATGAAACGCACATATCCTCACAAATCTACGAACATTTCTTCAAACGTTGCAGACATTGCAGAAGATTCGTCATGTCCTAACATTCAGTTTCTAATAAATGTGATTCTGAAAACTAACTGATGACACTTCGGTGCAAAGTCGGTAATGGAATAGTTATCCCTTCATTGTAATGTTAAGTCAATACATTATTTCACCAGTACTTGTGTGACTGTTTCCACTAATGCTACTCAAATACAGTTCCCTGCCGTAGTTACTCCCGAAGCAAAAGAACAAATTGGCATTGAAGTAATTACTACGTCGAATTGACGAATGAGTGTTTGCTTCCAACTTTTATGAGATTGAGAAATGAGCAATTTTTCATATATTGATGCTGGAATTCTGAAAGAATTTTACTTAACAGGTCAAAAAAATCTTTTTCACTTCATGCAGGTAACAAAGAGTAAAATATTTAAAGTCAACTGCTCCGTAATGGTAAATGTGCCAAAATTCATATTTTCTCATGAAAGCTTAACGTAAAATCCATCTTAATTTGATTAGTGATTTCCCAGAACGAGTTACAATCTCAGCTTGTACCCATCTTCTGAGTACAGTTTAGTTAGGTGTGGAATTTTTTTATGATTCTTCTTAAAATATGCAGGCTGTAATGTACTCTAGTACAGTGGGAATGAGGTAGGAATATGCATCAGTCCTTACTTCCAACTGTTAACTCCTCTCACCGAATATCTCCTAGGAGAGTACAGATATGGATCCGTGACTGTGCTCGTGCTTTGGGTAGGGTTTGGGGTGGTTGTATCTATTTCTTGGTGGTTTGGCACACATATGAAGGGCTAGCACCCTAGGTTCTTGATGGCAAGGGCGACTCCTTTGTGTTAATGGAGAGAAGGAGAGAATTTCTTCCTTTTCATCCTACGAAGATTAAACTATTTGCAAACACTGGGCTTTCGTCATCAGCGCAGTCACAGGCGGTTTCAGGAATCTCTAGCATCTGCAACAATGTAGGGTGATCTGGCCATTTCGGTGGTCAGTTTGGCAACATGTAAACCATATCTTCCTTTAGATTGTGGGATAAATATCCGAAAATGCGTGAAGTCGTCATACCATCTTAAGAGGATACACCACAACAAAGCACATAAAACCATCTAATCCTGAGAGGGTCTAGTGAGTTCTTGGTTATTTGCAAGAGGATGGTCATGGTCTTATATCACATATATCCATACTGTACTTGGAAAGGCATCACAGAAGAAATTAACAGGCAACCCAAGGACTTATTAATAACAGCTGATGGTATAAAGAGGCATGCCAAAACAGACAGGCTAACAGAGAAGAACCGATCAATTTATTACACAGGAATATAATTTACCAGAACTAGTGTAAAGAGAAAGTGCATTAAAAAAAAACTTTTAAAGAGACAATTCTGCAGCAGCCTTTAATGACAAAGTAATCCTTATCATATATTACAGGAATCAGCAAATAGCTAACTTTTACTCAAAAAAAAACTAACCCAGCCCTTCTCCTTAGGCTCTGAAAAGTGTGGTCAATTATCGACTCTTCCTTTAAACTGGTCACCCATCTCACTGGGTCTCTCTTAATTAGAAGGGTATAAAAAGGGATCCGTGGCTGGCCACATCTTATTCAAAAGCTGCACTAAGGAATTAGAAGGTTTACTACTTCTG
>NC_089746.1:33959011-33969011 GCF_040412425.1 Macrobrachium rosenbergii
AAACCGCTGACATAATCATGTTGCCAGGTAGCCTCTCTTACACCAAACAACGCTCAGGGAGCAAAGGACCTACAGAGACGGCAAAGGCTGTCGTGTCCCTTTATGCCGCTTTGTAGTCAGCTTTCCCTATTAGTCATTTTACTGCTTTTCTTCACCGTTGAGTTTCTCGTTAGGCGAGTCGGTAGAGTTGTCGGCTAGCACTCGCTAGGCCCGAGTTCGATTCTCCGGCAGGGCTAAGGAGGAATTAGAGGATTTTATTTCTGGTGATAGAAATTCATTTCTCGCTATAATGTGGTTCGGATTCCACAATAAGCTGTAGGTCCCATTGCTAGGTAACCAATTGGTTCTTAGCCACGTAAGAAATTCAAGTCTAATCCTTCGGGTCAGCCCTGGGAGAGCTGTTAATCAGCTCAGTGGTCTGGTAAAACTAAGGTATACTTAACTTCTTCACTGTTCAAAAACAAGGTCTTTACTTTCCGATCAAGATGGTTTACGAGTTCTATAATGGTTTCACTGTATCACACGCATGTCCGCTGTTATAGTGATTAATGTCGTGGTATGCCACTCAGATGTCGCCAGTTCCCGTCTCCCCTAGGGAGATATAAAATCACTGGCTCTATATCATGATCAGTTACTGCTGCAGTGTGGGATCTGTGGTGGAAGGTTGAAACCAACAATCTTTGGAAGTCTGAATTTCAAATCAATGTTTCTCAGAAGTTACACCAAGAATTGTTAAAGCTTCAGACTCATTTAGCCTAGTCCCATCCACCTGAAGGGGAGGATGGAATGGGAAATCTGTAGAGTTCTGCTAGTTAGTAGTGTGTTCATTTTACTGGAGTTTAGCCTCGTACCCCATCAAATACACCATTCACTAATTCGCTCCATACCATGACTGAGCAGCTTCATTCCTCATAAGTGGAAGACTACACATCCAAAAATGTTGCACCATCGGCATACTGAACAATCTTGTTTTACAGGTCAACAACCATATCACCTTGCATACTCTAAAAATAACAGTGGACCAAGAACAGTACCCTGTGGAACTTCAGACACAAAAGGTCATGGTTTGCTAAAGACCCCATCAACCACAACTCACTGCTGCCTACTCGTGAGGAAATCTTGAAGTATATCTAAAACATATTTATTCACTCCAAGATTCTGAAGTTTATAAATGTCTTCTGATTTACTAAATCGAAAACAGCACTAAAATCTATTTGAATTACTGTACTCTCAAAACCTCTATCAAAGTTCTCTTGAAAATGACATGTCAAATCTAAAAGATCATTGCAGGCACCAGACTATCAGCTAAAAATATTTTAGGTTCCACATACTCAGGTAGTAGCTTAAAAATAAGTTTTTCAGCGACTTTGGAGAGCACAGGGAGAATAGATAATTAGCCTGTAGTTACTGCAGTCTGCAGATATGCCACTGTTTGGAACAGGCACTGTATAACTAAGCTTGTGCTCATCTGCAAAGATGCTGCGTCGACCTAAATGATCTATAGAATCTACTAATCTTGGGAAACAAAACACTATAAACCTTAAAAAACAAAGGGAGACAACCAGCAGGATCTTCCCCGCCCCCAGCTATCAAGATTATAAAAAATTTTCTTTAAATGCAAATTTTGTAAGAATAGGTTTAGGATGATAAGTATCAGGGAGAGGAACATCCTCAGCTGATTGCTTAGCTTCCAAAGCTCAATGAAGCATCTCAGCTTTTTCCTTAGGACAAGTAACCAATCTACCCTCATTTGTTAGCAGTGGTGGAAAGGAAGAAGAGTCTGATCAAAAGACAGATATTGCCAACTTGGTCTACAGCAGATAAGGCTGAATCATTCTTTCAAGTGTCCGCTTTAAGGAATAATTGTCATTTCTCTCAGCTACATGATAAATTCTATTTGCAGCGCGGCGAGATTCAACAAAAATGGTGTAATTTTCATGTGAACAATTTCGTCTCCATGTGTTGAATTTGGTCTGTTCGTCATGGTAAGCTCTCCTACCCGTATCATCAAACCATAGCTGGTTATTTGTCCTGGATCTGATTCGCCTTTCTAGGGACATACCCTACTAAAATAGCCATCAGCATTTCATTCAACTTCTTAAATATTAAGTACCCGTCAAGCTCCCATAATGGGATCCCAATTAGCTCTAGATGTCAACCAGAACGTTGGTGGCACTTGGAATATACTGATTGACAGACATGTCGATCTCAATGGCACAATGGCCAGAAGTGTTTATATACCCGTAGACCTTGGACTTGACGATAGCTGGAACATCTGTGAATATGATGTCTAATCTATCACCAGATATGTGCAGAGTCCCTCAGTTAGCTGGACAAAATCGAAGGATACACAGAACTCAAGAGCAGACCGGCCATGTTGATCTGCGGAATTTGAGTTTAGCCACTCGCTGTGACGGTACAGTTACGCGTAAGGAAAAATTTATTTTCTTTAATTTTATATAATTTGTCACCTGGAAACTCAAACGCTATTTAAGTATTAGATATTAATAAAGAAAAGGTTTTCTGCCTCTTACCAGCTTTAAATTTTTAAGTGCTCAAGACTGCACTCCCCCTGACGTAGCTGTTAGAACTAATCGAATTGCAACATTCCTTGCAATTGTCCGGCTAGAGACTCCACAATTCTCAGGAACTAAGTAATCTGGTAAACTATGTATTGTCTTTTTCTCAGTCTAAAACGTTTCTCGGATGTTTGCGAAGATCGAGTTTCTGATCCGTTTGGACTCTAGGTTATATTTTCATTTATGACTCTGGGAAACTCCATAATAACTCTTCACCTTATTTCAGTATCACTCTCTTTACTTTCAAGTATTAGGAACGTCATTCTGAGGCACAGAAACACACTTCAGGTCCACAAAGGACTTGATTCATGTCAATGGGTGTCACAGTTGAACAATTTTATTTACCAAGTTTAACACTGAATAATAATTCTCTTCACAAGAATAATAACACAACAGCAAAAGATGGAGACTCAAGTCAAAAGAGATAAAAAAATAAGTGATAAAAATGAAAAACAAAGTAATACGCAAAAAACCACACAAATGATGGATTTAAAAACAAAGTGAAACTTACTAGTTTCTGAACATTATTTAGTTTATTACGTCAACTACAAAAATCAAGCACAGACCGACAAATAAGAGCAAAGTAATTGAAAGACTTAAGTAAATTATCAGCTGACTATTAAGTTGATTAGCTTGCTTGATATTTTGTTGACGACTTCATGCTCTGGTTTAACGAATATTTTGTAATTTTACTAAAAGACATTTGAACGACTCACATCTCTGGAGAAGTATGAACAGCATAATTTCTAGTTTGAATCATATATCTAACTATTTTCAAATTGTTGTTTTACGGTTGTATTATTCCAGGAGGACTGGAAAAACTGTTTTCTCAACGACCAAACAGGGAAGTAAAATAGATACAATACTGAAGTTAAGTAAGCATTGTCGGTTTTCATAAAGATGGAAATGTGAATAAAAAATCGTCTGAGAATGTTATTTACAATACAGAATTTTCAGCAAAGAAAATCCTTTCTGTATAACATTTTATACACATACATACATATGCACACACTTATATACATATATATACACAACATATATGTGTGTGTGTGTGTGTGTGTATATATATATGCATATATATATATATATATATATATATATATATATATATATATATATATATATATATATATATATATATATATATATATATATATATATATATATATATATATATATATATATATGTGTGTGTGTGTGTGTATATATATTATATATATATATATATTATATGCTAATAGTAATGGTATATATATATATATATATATATATATATATATATATATAAGAATACATATAAAAGATTCTCTAAAAGTGGAAGGATCATCGTTTCTTCTTCGGCAATTCAGTATACTTTTCACAGATTCAATCAACATAAACCTATAAACACAAACACGGTCAGGTAAATATATTGCCATACTCTATACTACATTGTTTATATCAACAACTCAAATTCGAAAGAAGAAACGCTTCTTTACTATTAAACAGGAATCCTGTAATCTTTGTTTTGTCTATAACTGAGCATTGACAATCTTCATGCGTGAACCAATGCTACTGGGTGCTCTTGATAATATTGTCTTTGTAAGCTAAAAACTGAAGAGCTTTCCGCTTCCATAAATTCATTACACAAATCTTATTTAATATTTCGCTGTTGATGACATAATAATTGATGTCAGTGCTGACCGATAAGAAATTATTTCTATAATTTTATGAAAGCTATACTGTATTTAGAGGGGAGGCATTGGTCTCCGGAAAGAAAAAATCATCCTACGCTCAATGAAGCAAGTTTTGAGTGTTTGATAATAAGTGTCGATAGATTTTTAGTTTCCAGAACTTTCCATTATGATTAAGCTGTTATAACTTTTGATGTTCTAAAGAAAATAAATTACACAAAAGATTCAGGGCACAAACCCACGACAATTATTTTGGTATTTGTATAAAATGATGAAGCGGAGCGTTTGATAATATGAGACTGCGTTATGTAACCTTGGACATAAGTCTGGGTCATTTCCTAGGAAAAAAAATACTTTTCTGGTGACTGAAAATAGCTCTGTATTTGCTTATTCATAAGGCTGCCGTTTCTTGCTTTTAGTAATTCATTTTAAACGGATGAGAAGGAATGGGAGGAGGAGGAGGAGGAGGAGGAGAAGGATGAGAAGAAAGGGAGGGCGGGGGATAAGGGAGAGAATCGGCTATTCTTGTAGCATTTGCTCACTTCAACATTTTCCAAAATCATATCAGAGCTTGGCTGCGCTGCCTCCCTGATCGGTTGTCAGGAACATCTATTCTTTTATTTAATGGAGTCAGTTTCTCCCTCTCTTCCTTCTCCCCCTCCCCTGGCTTCTCTCTCTCTCTCTCTCTCTCTCTCTCTCTATATATATATATATATATATATATATATATATATATATATATATATATATATATATATATATATATATATATATATATATATGTATATATATATATATATATATATATATATATATATATATATATATATATATATATATATATATATATATGTATATTATATATATATATAACATAAGTTTATCAATAAATGGTGCTTCTTTGATCTACATCTTTCATTCCTCCCCCTCCCCCTGGCTCTCTCTCTCTCTCTCTCTCTCTCTCTCTCTCACTTATTCGGATAAGAGCCCTGAATGTGAGATGAAGTACGCCGGAAAGCAGTGGGAGATGAGGAAAACCTTTAAATTCTTCAATCACATGCGCGTATGTTTCTCCATAGTGACTTAAAATGCTATCTCCATGTTAATATCGGTCATGACCCAAGAAACATAATTACTCTACAATCTGGTAAAAGACTGGTGTCTTCAGTTCAGAATAATATTCTCTTTGGAAACCTATTTTTGTTTGACGTGCTAGAATTAGTTTTAAATAGCAAGCTATTTTTTTTTTAATATCTCGAGGAATTACTGTTATATTGCTGATGTCTTTTGTTAATATTCTCTTTGGAAACCTATTTTTGTTTGACGTGCTAGAATTAGTTTTAAGTAGCAAGCTATTTTCTTTTAATATCTCGAGGAATTACTGTTATATTGCTGATGTCTTTTGTGAAATGTTGGGTACAATCAAATATTTAACTTGATATTAACCACACTGCACAGCGAGAGAGAGAGAGAGAGAGAGAGAGAGAGAGAGAGAGAGAGAGAGAGAGAGAGAGAGAGAGAGAGAGAGAGAGAGAAATGCTACTGCGTCCAAATAAGTAGAGTTCATAAATAGCAATATCCTCGCCCTGTGGTCTATTCTCCATTCCCATTCCTAACATTCCTTGGAAATTTGGCGTCATTTCTAGAATAGTTGCTGCTATTAAGACGTAAAAGTAATGAGAAGAGATTTACTAAAATTGCTCACATTAGGCCCAGAGGGAACTCAGTTTGTAGCTCGCACTTACCACAACTAATATTGCTCTCATACTGGCATTCATTTACGTTTGTCGCAATATTGTAGGCACAACTACTTTTTGTTAAATAAAAAAAAAAGTAAACGGAATTTTATCAAGAACCGTACTAGGATATCAGCCTTCTCTCTCTCTCTCTCTCTCTCTCTCTCTCTCTCTCTCTCTCTCTCTCTCTCTCTCTCTCTCTCTCTTATAATGGCTTTGTTTTAGCTTATCAGTATATCCAACATATTAATTGTTGAATGGCATGCTTTCAAATGCAAAACTTAACAATGATAAGCATCGAACACTTACTGTACATTAAACATATTAAGACTGAAAATAAAGGCTATAAACTAACGCAAGGTTAATGTACAAAACCAAGTCGTGATGAACCATTGTTTGTTATTTTATAAAATGGTCTTTATATATCACACAAACATTACTCCAATCGAGCTGAAGAGAGTTGTTTTAAATATTCTAATAGATTACCTGTATCAAACACTTAAAAAAAAAATAAAGTTAAAAGTATTGAATCCCTATTAGGTTCTTAAAGCCCCATTAGAAAATTAATTAGGTAAACAGTACCATGTAAATTAATACCTATTTTAAATTTTGCGATCAAAAAACTTTTATGGTATGCCCAAAGACACTGGTAAAAAAAAAACACTCAATGTATGATGCACACTGCATTGATATAATTGCAATCATACGCATTCTTTACATGGAGAAGACGAGAGAATTTCCATTATGAGAAGAACCGAACAAGACGAATCAGTGTTGTTAATTGGCCCAATGCACAAAGGCATTTGATATCAATACACAAAGCTATTAACGAAGGCTAGAAGAATTTCGGAGAATCTCAGCACTTTCCATTTTTTTGGAAAGAAAAATTGATAAGGACATCCTCTAAGGGAATTCAGAAATAACTTTGAGAATGTACCGCTTCACAGAAGCGGTACATTCTCAACGTTAAGAGACAAAATTCAATTTCGAATATACTTTTTCGCCGCAAGTAATGAATAAATATTGCCCCGACCCATCCACAGGTTGAACACCTATTTGCGCCACCACTAATTACTCTCCAGGAGGCGATTTCGAATTACCGCAACAATTATGGCCGGCCACCACTGCGTCGGGGCGAATGGGGGACATTATGGTAAATATATGGAGTCGAATGTTGAATACAAAGCACGGCAACATTCGCCTCAACATTGCAGTGAACACCAAAATGCATTCCTCGAAAAGGGGAAGGGGGAGATAATTAGCCCGCCTTGGTCGTTATCATTTGGTACTGGAGTCGTTAGTGTCCCATTGGCTCAAACAGCATGGCTGTTATGGCCAATTTGACTATCACGCACAGAGCAAGAGTGTATTTGAATACCCGAGCCCATTTAACCTATATTCCATTAGTGTTTAGCTCACCTGCACATACTTCGTCCTCTTGCCGTTCTTATAAATGCATTACAAAGGTAACAGCATTTTGTTTCTCGGGAACAGTGGTTCCTTTGGTATACTGCTACGTATTATGGTTCATAAAGATATTTTATCTGCACGTTATAGTATGCTGTTTTCATCTCCTGGCCTTAATGATCAAGAGCCAGGTGCGAAATAGAGTATTTTCCTTTGTCTTTATTTACATGAGACGCAAGAAACTGGTGTCGACGCATTTCCAGTTGTGTTTGGCCAAAACTGTTTAAGTATTTGCGTCTGTGTTTATTGCTAGTGAGGTAACACGGGTTTCACATTTAGCTGCCTTTTGGCGGGTGGTGACCATACAATCAATGTCATCCAACACTATCCAGGCCGTAAAGCTTCTGTACCATTACCTCCCAGTCTTCGGGTTAAAATGCATAGCTTAGTGGCACACTAAAGTTCATTCTCCTTTACTTTTCAACTTTAATGCATATTTTATTTGCTGATATTGCATGCATTGTCATTTGTTCTTATTATTCATGCTCAGCTTTATAATTGTTGATAACAATGTCTAAATATTACTTTTATTATTATTACTGAATCCACCTTTGCTTCATATTTCTTCATATAGCACACGGGCAATGTAACCTGCGGAAGTTTCTGGACAGATTTATGAAAGTGTGCGCTCAGAAGTAGCTACTGACTCTTTGTTTTCCCCCAGCTAATTAGCTAGAGCCTGACTTTTCGGGAAAACGTGAAATAGCTGGATATGAACTGAGCAAAATTTGTAAAGTTATCTCTTCTCTTTTTAACCTGTACTTTTTTAACATGTGCAAGCCTGCTTAGTAAGGTACTGGCCATTCAGTGTAAATGTGGACTCATTAAAGTCCACTACAGCTGTTACCACTGCTATCAACGAAACAAATGATATCCCGATATCCCCTAGCGACCTGAGTCCAAACAAACTCTAGAACCCGGCCTTTTAGTTTTCTGTAAAAGAAAACTATCGACATGGCTCTGTCTGTCCGTCCTCACTTTTTCTGTCCGCCGTCAGATCTTAAAAACTTCTGAGACTAGAGGGCTGCAAATTGGTATGTTGATCATCCACCCTCCAATCATCAAACATACCAAATTGCCTCAGTAGCTTTTATTTTATTTAAGGTTAAAGTTGGCCATAATGGTGCTTCTGGCACCGCTATAGGCACCAACAACACAGGCCACCACCGGGCAGTGGCTGAAAGCTTCATGGGCCGCGGCTGATGGTTTCATAGGCCGTAGCTGAGAGTTTCGTACAGCATTACACGCTGTACAGAAAACTCGATTGCACCGAAGAAACTTCGGCGCATTTTTTGTTTTTTTTAGCTCCTTATCAGGCATGAGATGACAACGAGGTAATCTGTGACGTCGTGGATGATGTATTTCGATGCCAGAGCCATCACCCTGTTTGGTATCGGAAATGCCTTCTTCTTATAACCCGTCCCTGTGCCTCATGCCGATGATTTCTTGTAGGAATTTTGGAGAATATTGCACCAAGAAAAATTCATTGTTAAATTAAATCTAAGTCCAAAAGCTGTTCATTACTACACATTTTCCTGTCACTTTGATAATATGTTGAAACATCCCTTGTGTCATAGCTGTTTTGGTGAATACTAAATATTTTCCATCAAATTCATAGCTATCCAGGTAATAATGATAGTTCTAAAACCACCAGAGGCAAGGACTGTCCCATGCTCTTATTTTTGTCCCTAATTCATTTGGAAACCTACGTTTTCGGAGGTCCCATGCTCTTATTTTTGTCCCTAATTCATTTGGAAACCTATTTTTTCGGAGATGAATTATTTCCTTTTTGTAATACGTAGTGTCGCCCTTTCCCTAAAATTAGAGAAGTTCCCTCAAGATTTTTAATGGATAGCAACCACATCAATCCCTGCAATGCAGCCTCCTCAGGCAAACAAGCACTACACGAACTTACCACGCACGCAGCACTTTCCACAGACCCCAAGCTACAAAGAAGTCACCTCATTGGCTCTCATAAAACACTGCTGTTCAAATAGCCACAGGAGCAAAATGTGTAACTGATTATATGCACGAGACTCAGCAGGACCCGGCATTATAATGTGACCTATCCTTTCAAGGCCTGAATCAAGTACATTGCCATTCCCCGCCCAGCAACCACAAGCAGATCAGTTGCGGTAGAGGCAGTGGAAGACATCAAACCTTCCTGTGTATGGAATCCTTGCTCTTGCCTACCAAAATCAACGTGGTCACCATGGCACTCAAAGAGAAGAACACAACGAGGTGCCACTACTGATGGGCCTCCTATACTAGCCGTTGGCAACCAGAGTACCGTGTCCCTTCCGAAAGACTCTAGACCTATTGCTCTTTCCATTGCTGCATTTACTCACAAAGTAAGGAACAACCAAACAGAGACCTTTATCTACTCTGATAGCACGCCTCCAAGCTTATTTCACCGCCCGCAAGTGATGAAAAGACTGGGGCTGCACCCCACCAAACATAGGTACTATATACCTACAGTGCCTAAACTTCCTTTCTATGCTAGCCTTCCTTTGATTCATGATGAGTCCTTTTATAAGGAATTACG
>NC_089746.1:33971511-33984011 GCF_040412425.1 Macrobrachium rosenbergii
ACATAATATATCTGGCTGTACAGCAGCCCTCTAGACCTTAATAATTTTCCCCTGTGACTTAGTTATGGCAACGACAAGGAATATGACTGAGACACTACGTGTCATTTTATTATTATTATTATTATTATTATTATTATTATTATTATTATTATTAATGTTGCTGCTGTTGTTTTAAAGAAGCAAAGAGCAGGGCCGCCTAAATCAACCTCGGTAATTGAAATATTTTAATATATAAGAGAACAGGCTAATTTTCAGGAATTGCGTAGGAAAACAAAGAACGTCGCATTTCATGGTACTCATTTCGCTTGGTACAATTAAATAAAAAAAAGATTCGTTATTAAAGGCGCCAAGTTCTTAGCAGAATGACACAGAAATTGTGATCTCAAAGACTGTTTTAAAAAATTGCTAGATTATCAATTTTCATGCCATAATTATTTCTTCGTGGTGTACAAAGAAGTATCAGTGTGCCAGGAATCCACTTAGTAACTTGGATTTCAAAATAGTTAATTGAGAATGAAATTGCATTGCTGTTAATCTAGTCAGAGATACGTATCATATAAGCCTTAAGTAGCCAATGATAAACCATTATTTTTCAGAAAAGGTGAATGACATCATATTACCCCACCTTAAGATTTAAGGATGGTTGGTCATAGTCACTAAGTAGCCATAATTACAACTTCCGTAAGAAAAATTATTTTTACGATTATCGTCGTTATCTTTATTGTTATTGCTACTGTTGTTGAAGATGCCTTGTTGCAATTATTACTGTATTGTTATTGTCACAAATCAGGCGAGCCTCAGGCCAGGAAAACCATTACACTGCTTTAGGAAGAGGAGACGAAAAACCCTTAATGGGTCCAGGCAAAGTCATACTCGCTAAGCCTTAATGAGCTCAAAAGCAACTGCCACCAAGCACTTCACTAATGCTGTTATGCGTTCTTATGAGTATGAATACTTATTATGAGTTACTGCTGGGCAGCCTGGCCATTCTTCTGGGTCAGCACGTAGTTATGAGTGGCTGTTGAGTGTGTTTTTAATGAAAGAATACATATTGCATCATGAATGACTGCTGGATGTTTCTGTGTGGCAGGATACACATGATGAGTGACAGATGAGTAAGACATTGTGTGTCAGGTTTCATACACTGACCTTCTGTTGGGTGTGTTCTTGCGTATCAGAAGACAAACTATGAGTGAGCGATGGGTACTTGTATTCTTATGTATTTAGGATACATGTAAGTTCTTAGATACCAAGATACTTGGTACTTAAGGATGCTGCGTATTCTGGAGAATCGCGATGTTGAACATTAGTAATGTTAAGTATTTAACATGTGCAAGATAAACGTCAGACCTCTTTATTATAATTCGTAACTTTACTTGATTTGAAAGAATATGACCATTATTTAGAATTCTGTTTTATCACAGCTGCAAGAGCAAAATACATTGAAAAGAAACGTAGTTCATTTATTTTAAGTTAGTATGCCCCAGACTTTCTGAAAAATACAAGCACGTCAGTTGGTTCTCTGTTGTTAAACTTTCTTTTTATAACTCAATAGGAAAGGTTCCGTTCTAGCAAGGAAAATATATCATGATAATTTATTATAATGGCTGCGACACGTATCATAAATCAAAACAAGAAAGTCAGACCTGGTAAATTGTCATTATACGCTATATGACTTATTAGGGAGGTTGAGGCAAGAAGAGAATCTAAATTCTAAACGTTGCTAATCTTGGCATCTCTGTGAAACTAAAAGACATTTAGCAATTCGTATTGCTGTAATGGGGAGATAAATTACTAGAGATACTACGAATGGCAGTCATTATAAAGTTTCAGGAAGAACTAAACAGGCGGATATGTTATTTTTACTGTACGCCTCCATTTCGCTCAAAGTATCGTAGATACACTTGGAGGTTAATGACTACTTAAATGTTTTTTTTTATATGTGCTATTCATGTTCTAGTTCCTTTTATTGTATGTTCGTTTATTTTTGTTTTGACAGTTGTTTGTAAGGTTTTATAGACATAAAGGGTTTCATATCAGTGTTTATAGAACATAGTGCTGACATGCATTCATACACTTATAATTACTACTAGAAATTAAAAGTTTCCTAAACCAGCTGGAGTAGAATACGAGAACTATAGCATTAAATGTTGTTGTCTTAGTTTCTTCATCACTATCCTTGAACGTATTTTCACGTGTGCATTGAAGAGAGCTTCGTTACCGAAAGTACTTTTGATAATGTAATCCGAAAAAGCTTAATTTCCAATTATTCATTTACCTTTCTAATTCGTAATGCATTTATAATTTATCCATATGTGTTAATAACAGAGGTCATGGGACGGAATTAGTTATATAATAAGATGAAGAGAGAGAGAGAGAGAGAGAGAGAGAGAGAGAGAGAGAGAGAGAGAGAGAGAGAGAGAGAGAGAAGTATCTCCTAAGGATAAGAAAAGACAAGTGTGGAGAGATAAAAAACATTATTGACTTCGTCGCAGTGTGCCTGTACCTCTGCAGACCTCCTATTCACCACATTTGTGATGAAAATCACCCGCCACTTCACCATAATTGGTTGAGAGTCGGAAATTTGCATGACAGACACTCGAATCGTATTATTGCAAAGATGTCGCCGTGCGTTGCAATGCAATTGGATTTGCCTCCAGGGCTTTGAGCTTCGGTGATGCGGCAGTGGCGATGCTGTTATTCATCTACTTTTAGGTCCGAGTCCTGTCATTATAACTCGCTCTCAGTGTGGAGTTATATTGTCATTGCTTATGTTTTTATCCCTCTCGGAAATTGTTTAGTTTAGTTTAGTACACCCTAGTTTAACCAGACCACTGAACTGATCAACAGCTCTCCTAGAGAGGGCTGGCCCGAAGGACTAGACTTATCTTACGTGGCTAAGAACCAATTGGTTAC
Organism: Macrobrachium rosenbergii; assembly: GCF_040412425.1. NCBI lineage: Eukaryota > Metazoa > Arthropoda > Malacostraca > Decapoda > Palaemonidae > Macrobrachium > Macrobrachium rosenbergii. The sequence continues at coordinate 33,974,428 of NC_089746.1, forward strand.
TTTGCAACGGGACCTACAGCTTATTGTGGAATCCGATCCACATTATACCGAGAAATGAATTTCTATCACCAGAAATGAATTCCCCTAATTCTTCATTGGCCGGCCGGAGACTCAACTCGGGCCTAGCAGAGTGCTAGCCGACAACTCTACCGCCTCGTCCAACGAGGAACTCTCTCGGAAATTGTATCTTGAATGATTTCAGCGACTTCGAATGCAGAACTAAGAAATGAGAAGCACAGCAAGACTACGATAGGGTAACGAGAGCCCCGAATGCGTCCCTGCATCACTGAAGAGTCACCATTAAGAAGTCCCAGTAGATGTTATCCTTCAACATAAACGTAAGCAATAGCAATACAATTCTACATGGGCGCAGAGATATAATGAGAGGACTTAGACCTAAAAGTACCTATGTCAGGAGACTGTCATGTCTAATCGTTTAACTATCATTAACATCACAAAGATAAAAAAGAAAAAATATATATTCTGCTGGTTCTTGTGTTGATTTTCCGCAAAGCAGTCTTAGTCACGCACTGAGGAAGAATCAATCTTTCGTGTTTTGTCGACTAAGTTATGACAGATATCGTGAGGGGCTGTCGACTGACCAGTTTTTTTTTTTTTTTTTTTCACTCTCCAGGATAAGTAATAATTCAAGTGGGCGACATATAAAGAGTGACTCTAATTTAAGATCCGTGTCACAGCCATTATAATGAATTATCATGACATATTTTCCATTTGTCGGCTGATTTGCTTCTCTGGTCATCTAATATATGTGCAAATCCCCTCACTGTTATAATTCAAGTTCTAGTATTTTGTTCCTGTCCGAAAAAAAAAAATGTTGTTTTCTTAATGAATGGTCTTGTGACGCACATACACGTGTAAAACCAAAGAAGTCTGCATTATGATCGAACACTTTATCCTGGAAGTATCCATTCAGAGGAAATATGATCACAGTCCCCATCAGTATTAGTGGGGATACCGTCCTCTTACAATGAATCAATTGTAACAGCAGTTTAGAAAATTTAAATAATTTTGTCAATCAGTGGTGAGTCAAATAACCCTATAAAATTCGAATCTCGTAAAGCATTCTCCCTCATACACTGGCTAAACTAATCAACCGCCACCGTAGTTGCCGGTTAGTAAAGTCCTGCCACCATAACAATTATACCGAGGGGGAAGGAACCGGTTGAAGGACCAGCCGGGCGTTAACCGATCGTGTGGACAAGGCCTTAAATGCCGCCTTAAATCCCATAGATAAGATCATAGAATTTAGGCCAAAGGCCAAGACCTAGGACCCATGAGGTCATTCAGCGCTGAAAGAGAAATTGACAATCAGTAATAAGGTTTGAAAGGTTTAACAGGAGAGGGTGGAAAGAAAGATGTAAGAGAATACGGAAGTAAGTACAGTAAAAGAAATGAGAGATTGCAGCTAGGGGCCGAAGGGACGCTGCAAAAAACCTTATAAGTAATGCCTACAGTGCACCGCATGAGGTGCACTGACGGCATTAATACCTTACGGGGGTTTCATGGACAACTGTAAAAAATAATTGGTCACTACCCTATACTAGTGACGTATTAAACTGAATGGAATATGAAATTCAGGCAAAAAGCAAAGCGCTGGGACCTATGAGGTTATTCAGAATCGAAGTGACATATTAAACGGAAATCGTTAAAACAAATTATCAAATGTTTTTGGCAAAAGAAACTTTGCATCTCAAAGCTTTATATGGTCAACCAGATTTGCTTGTCAAACGAGCTCCACTCTCTCCCCCACAACCCTTCCCCCATTAAAAACGTCGCTCAATACTTTAACAAGAATTTAACTTCAGTATTTCAAAATTTTTTGTATAATCTATAACTTTAAATTCTTTTCACCTGTGTTAAATCCTGTATTTGGTATCAGGACAACTACCCCCGGACAACTGCCATCTGGATAATCGCCCCCCTTTAGAGAAAAATCAGAAAAAACAACTATGAGAGATTAATACTACTAAAACTATTAAAACTAATGCTTTATTTGTTATCCTTAAAGAAGAATTAGTCAATAAAACATGAATGTTAAAACTTATCCTTTAAGAAAAATTTAGTCAATATATTAAAAAGTATATACTTTAAATTGTAAATTTGCAAGTTTTAAAAATATTGACAAGCATTTTTTACTGTACTAAAATTGTGCATTGTGGACTAAATATCTCAAAAAGTCCAACACATGGCGGTTCTCGAAGTCTTGGACGATGTTTGCTATTCTGACACTAGAATCTAAATAACATGTCCCGCAAGTATTTGATTGATGGTGACGCTGGTTAGTGCAGGCTCCCTCTTCAACACTTAAAGAAATTTCTATTGGTTTGGATGGAAGGAAGCAATGCTAGCTTGCATATGGTTACGCCATCCTTCCAATGCGTTGTAAGTACGAGGTAAATCTTCAACTACACGATCATTCATATTCCACATGCTAACAGGGAAACGTGGAGCTCGCCTCGTATGTCGACGTTTTCTGCCAATATATGTTATCTTCGAAGCAGTCTGTGGTAGGGATCAGCTTCAGGTGGCAAAGTCTCTTGTAGTGTCTCAAATGCTTCAATCACCTTCTCTGGCGGAACAAATGCCAAAGCTGGAATCATACGAATTTGCAAGGAAAAATTAACGTCAGTTTGGTATTGACTTTGGAGACCCTCATACTGCATCTTGCAGTGTGGTTTATGATAAGTGGTAGAAACATCCCTTTATTGTTACGTTGGGGAAGACCTCTTCAATAGCACTCCTAGCAGCTTGTTCATAATCCATAAAGGAGGTCTTTGGACTGAGCATAGGATTGGTAAAGAGAGTTGTTGGAGAAAAGCCTTGACAATTTGTTCGTTGCTTGTTTGGTAGCAGAGCATAAACACAAGGAATAACTCTTTCCGAAGTAAAACAATGAATAGTGCACAGTTGGTAAAACGGCTCGGGTACAACTTGAAACGTCCAATCACCAAACCAATTATTGGAATTCTTCAGTAGGCTGATGTTTGTAGATGTGGCAACACAAGGATACGCTGCTCACTCGATCCACTATCACAGAGCGGAAAATCTTCACCATCAGCTGTCACCTTGTACTCGGATGGAGTGGCCATGTCAGTTAGGTTTGACAGCTTGTTTGTAGCGCCTTATTGCACGTCGAATATGTCTTACAGGTGGTAGATGAGTTGAGGCACCATTTGATATTGACTGAATTGTTTGAGTAATGATTTGCTGTGCGGTCTCTTGGGTGCTAATAGCTTTCCTCTTTATTTCCTGCCGTACAAACTAGACTTCTTGGCGGCACCTGTCTGCAGCATGGGTGTGATCATTTACATGGCCAACTACTTCATGTCCGCAAACTTTTACTTTGGCTTTACAGTTATGCCGACTTTTCTCACATTCATAAGATATAACATTTTTTACCTGTTTGTTCTGCTTCACATAAATGTAACCATCATAAATAAGCTTCATTTTACCACGTTCACTTCGGACGAACTCCATGATGGGAGATATAATTTAATCTATTTATTTGAGGTGTAGATGTAGATACACTGATCAGTTCAAGATTGCATTCTCATTAGACATTGGCTTGTTGCTACTTACTTTTTTTATAAATATTTGTTTAACTACTAAGGGATTCATAGCCGATGAAACACGGTTTTTCAGCAATACCTTTTTATCAAAGCATCGGATAAAGGTGAAAGTTGGCAAGTGAATATTTTATAACCCTACCTAATTTTTGCAAGTATTATCTAGTACCTTAGTTCAATAGTTCTGGTAGCCTACTTATCAGAGTAAAAGTGTGTTTCCTATGCCAGAGCCATCAAAATCCCAGGCAAGGGTTTTGAACACAATCGTGACGTTAACATATGACGTCTCACAATGAAGAGAAGTTCACATCTGGGGAGAACGTCCCTTCACTGTGGTTCCGCCCACTTGCCGATGACATGTTCACTAATTGATACAGTACCCATCTTAGGCTTCAGCGATATCAATGATGGCGAGCAGCATTTGTCATCGTCCCCTTGATTGCATTATCATTCTCAGTAATTGTATTATTAGTAGTATTATTATTATTATGTAGAGGTTTCATTGCAACTTCCACAGCATTTATTGGGACTAAGTTGTTAGCCTGGAATTCTTCCATTTTCTTGATACTGGTATTGTTTCTACTTTACAAATAATTTAATGTATGTAATTCATCCACATAATGAACCAGTCTATAGCTCATTTGTTAGATCTACATCTATTCAGGGCGGAAATACAAAAAGACGATCTGTTTTGTTTTACCTCAGGTTTCGACACTAAAGCCTTCTATTTGCATTAAGTCAGGAGAGGTCAATAGAAGTAGAATTCAAATGAAAAGCAATGATACCTCATTTCCCTTAATTGTTACAGGTGTAAAGGTCAACGCCATTGTTTTATTTCAGTTAATGTAACCCATTGTTATTTTTCTTTGTTTTTTATATCATACAGCACCCTAAACAGCGCTCGTATACTCGCTGCAAATAAAAGGTAATGGTAGGAGTCAAGATTTTGAAGGCAAGCCATTATTTACCTGCTTAATATCAATCAAATGTAACACGAATTATATTGATATGCATGAAAAGGAAAATGTATTGAAATCAGTGTGAATGAGGAACATATTGTTATAAGCATTTTGATAAATGTTTTAGGTGTACAAATAAAGCGTCTAACACTATACATAATTTATTTACAAAATGTCTTCATCGTCACTCTCGAGAAGGAGGTCATCATCCCCGTCCTCATCAACGATAGCAATGTCAGTTATGACTGGCTCCACGCTCTCGTGGATATTGTCCGACTTCAGTACTCCTGAAAATGATGGGATAGTCAAACAGCTCCTGCCCACACTTCTGGAGTGGCCAAGTAACTATCGCCCACTAAAGAAATAATTACCTATTCACGCTATAGTAAATCTTCCCACGGGTCTTCTCGCTTGTATACAAAGCGGCAAGCCGTAGCACAAATGCAGTCTCGCAATCATGGAAACAATTCCATATCCTGCTGGCCATTATTGAATTTGTTGAGACCTAGACTGTGTAAGCATATCCATTCACCGCCTACTTGGTGGATGGGCAAAGCCTCATGACGTCATATGTTTACGTCACGAATTGTTTTAGGATCCTTGTCAGTAATTTTCTCGGTTCAGGCATCGGCGACTTCATTTTACTCTATAAATATCAAAACTATCCAACTCAGGTACTAAATAATGCTTGCAAAAATTAGGTAGGGTTATAAAATATACACTTGCCAACTTTCACATTTATCCAATGCTTTGATAAAAAGGTATTGCCGAAAAACTGTATTTCATCAACTCTGAATCCCTTAGTAGACAGTAATTATGTAACACTAATTTTTTTCGAGAATTATTTATGGATGAAACTGCCTATAACTATTTTCTAAATGACCGATATCTATATAACTTTTTGAAACTTGTGTAATGGGGAGCAATTGTCCAAGGGGCAGTTGTCCTATCCGAGACCAGTTGTCTCGGGAGCAGCTGTCCTAGAACCCTTATATTTAGCCACGTAGCTTAAGACCTTTGTCCAAGAAGTGTAGCCGACCGTCACATTACGTATCAAATGTTCGTACCAATGAATGGAAATAATTTCTTTGTAATAGCTCCTTGAAACAATTTGATAATTTAGTTTTACCTTCTAAATACGCATTAGAACTGTTCTAAAGTAGTAAAATTATGTAATTTACGTTTTTTTTTTTCTCCCAGTACATTTAACGGTACTCATGGTACTGCACATTTATTCATTAGTATGTAGTCCGATTTCAGCTCTGTGTCCCACAAATTAGCTAAGGGAATTTGAGTTGTCACAACCAATACCCAAACCACATTTCCACTATAAATGTTGAACAAATGGAATTTTCAACAGTTACATTAGAATGGCTTGCATTAATTTGCTTACGTTTAAAATTTGATATGGGCCTTTCACATGTGTATTCACTCACACGTGAATATTGTTCAACAGTCTGGTATATTTTTAAATTAGGTAGATTTTACCTTCAACATCCGTAATTGTATGGATGATAAACCAGATTCCACATACTTTGTTTTCCCCTAAAGAAATACCGAGGTAGCAGTCAAGAACTGAAAACTAAAGACCCATTATTTATTAAAAAAAAATTACAATACACAGGCAAATGGTAGGTTTACAATGCAGAATATCCGAGGAACCTAACTTACAAACCTATCGGGATTTTAATGAAAAGCGCAGCATGGAAAATTTAGAAATTAAATCAATAGAAGCCTATACATCTATCCTGTCGACACCTTCGATCCCTAGACATATCAGCCCAACACTGAAAAGTTCGCAGAGCGGCCCCGTGTCTGCACATTTTCTTGAATTCTGGTTCCTGCAGCAAGTTGTAACCTTTAACAGAAAAACAACGGCAGCAGAAAATGTTCTTATGGCAATTACTCGGCAACTCCGTAAAGAGAAATGGGTTCGATATCTTTTACTTTAAAAGATAATTAGCCCAATCAATGCCCAAAGCAAGTTATTACCAGCTATAATGTGAGCTCTTATATAGAGGAAATGATTAAATCATACATCAGTTTTGCCACTAAACATTATCAAGACTCAACAGCTCCTACATTACAACGCTATTTAAAAATGTATATTGGTACACATGCATCAATTGCCTGATGACCTTTTAAATATTTTAGGTGCTCTAGTAAATATGATCAAACACCTGATCGCCATATAAAGCTTAGCAAACACTGACGTTCATTACAGCATCGCATTCACTAAATGGGTGCCAACAATTTCATCCAACTATTTTAATATCTTCACAGCCTCATTTTTTTATGCATATTTTACGTATTCAAAAACCTAGTTGGTAGATACCAATCAAAACTCATGCCTTGATTATGGATAGCATCCCAAACTCAGTGTGTTCATGAACAGTCCCACAAAGCGCTGCCTTTGAATAAGGGCAGTACGAATGTCTCAGTATCTTGTGATCATGAACAGCATCATAATCATTGTGCAGAGTGCTATTTACTCACTGCGTTCACCGACAGGGTTCATGGGAAAACTCATTGCCCACGTTCATGAATGCCATCACGAAACCATTGCCAGTATTCGTGGGTAACATCACAGAACTATAACATCACAAAACTTATTACCAGTGTTCACTAGTAACTTCCATACTCATTGCTTGTGCACAGCGTAAAACTCGTTGCTTTGTGCACAGCGTAAAACTCGTTGCTTTGTGCACAGCGTAAAACTCGTTGCTTTGTGCACAGCGTAAAACTCGTTGCTTTTGCACAGCGTAAAACTCGTTGCTTTGTGCACAGCGTAAAACTCGTTGCTTTGTGCACAGCGTAAAACTCGTTGCTTTGTGCACAGCGTAAACTCGTTGCTTTGTGCACAGCGTAAAACTCGTTGCTTTGTGCACAGCGTAAAACTCGTTGCTTTGTGCACAGCGTAAAACTCGTTGCTTTGTGCACAGCGTAAAACTCGTTGCTTGTGCACAGCGTAAAACTCGTTGCTTGTGCACAGCGTAAAACTCGTTGCTTGTGCACAGCGTAAAACTCGTTGCTTGTGCACAGCGTAAAACTCATTGCTTGTGCACAGCGTAAAACTCATTGCTTGTGCACAGCGTAAAACTCATTGTGTATTTAAAATATTACGGGTCTTTCCCATAACCAGGGTCTTTATACAAAACCTATCCGTTCTCAGTGTTCCATGGACAACCTAGTACAACAAAGGATTATGTATAAAAACCGAAATATCAATGAATTTATTAAATGAAGTACTAATACTTAGTGAACACGTGAATACTTAACGTTATACATAAGTAACAACAGCAAGTCCTGGATTCTTGATAACATCCAAACCATGCAGATTTCTTGCCGAGTAATTAGGAGTCTCGAAAACTACGCTAACTTTGGGTAGATCCAAGAATCTTCAAATGCAACTTTCAGTATCTCCCACAGTAGGAAAAAATGGCCTCTCTTCAAGAGAGATCTCTGAACATTTGCAAAGCAAATGACATACAGGTCACCAGTCTTCGTGAGGGTAGTTAAAACATCGCAGAAATCGTCGTAGGTGTGCACAAACCTACGTACCAACGGTAACCAACAGTCACCAAAGTCCTCACTCGTTCTTACTTTCTTCGGTTATAAGAGTAAAACGCTGCTGGTGCTTCGTGAAATGTCCATACTCCCAGCTGTTATTACAGCCTTGAGGATACTTCTCAATTACATGGCCAGGTTAATACCATTCTACATCGAAGACTATCTCCATTAACGTTGTAATTGTCGGTAGTCCAATGTAATGCCGAAGACAGACAGACGGCCAAGCTCTCGAGACGTCAAGTCAGTAACTGCCCACCGGTACCAGCCACTTCCCTCTCACCTTGCCTGTGACAAGACCCTCGTCCGAAAAAAAAAGGAGAAAACACGTTGAAAGTTAAACAAGCAATTTTCCGTGATGAAAAATAGCTTAGCTTGTTGCATATAGTAACCCAATGTGTTCGAGAAAAACCCACTGCCCGCATTCATAGAGTAACAAACCCACTGCCCGCATTCATAGAGTAACAAACCCACTGCCCGCATTCATAGAGTAACAAACCCACTGCCCGCATTCATAGAGTAACAAACCCACTGCCCGCATTCATAGAGTAACAAACCCACTGCCCGCATTCATAGAGTAACAAACCCACTGCCCACATTCATAGAGTAACAAACCCACTGCCCACATTCATAGAGTCACAAACCCACTGCCCACATTCATAGAGTCACAAACCCACTGCCCGCATTCAGAGTCACAAAACCCACTGCCCGCATTCATAGAGTCACAAACCCACTGCCCGCATTCATAGAGTCACAAACCCACTGCCCGCATTCAGAGTCACAAACCCACTGCCCGCATTCAGAGTCACAAACCCACTGCCCGCATTCAGAGTAACAAACCCACTGCCCGCATTCAGAGTAACAAACCCACTGCCCGCATTCAGAGTAACAAACCCACTGCCCGCATTCAGAGTAACAAACCCACTGCCTGTATTCAGAGTAACAAACCCACTGCCTGTATTCAGAGTAACAAACCCACTGCCTGTATTCAGAGTAACAAACCCACTGCCTGTATTCAGAGTAACAAAAACTCAATGTTAACAGATAGCATCATACACTGCTTATGCTTTGATTAACCTAATAGCATCAAAACTAACCAAACATACCTGAAACTCAACTTTACTTCACCCAACTCAAAGTAAACATATTCCAATTAATCTCTGCAAAATATGATATAACTTAAAATTTCCATACTTTCAACTAAACAAAACTGGTTTCGTGCTCTGTTGACAGATGAAAGTTCCTAGCTATGAGTTACTGACAAACTTCATAAAACTAATTCCATCTGCTAACAGAAATCCAAACACTAGTCGTCTAGTGAAAATTTTGAATGGTTTTGACTATTTGCACGAGATTAGCAATTGGGTAAGCAAGCACTCCTATCATCGTAAATGACCCGTACATTTAGGGAGCTCCCTATAACCCCTATGACCAGACATTTTCGCTGCGTGAAAAGAAATAAAGTTACAAT
>NC_089746.1:33989011-33996511 GCF_040412425.1 Macrobrachium rosenbergii
TTTAAGCCTTCCTTGCCATAACCTCAACATTTTCTGAAACCCTTCAATGTATTCAGTATGTTGAAGTATATTGCCCCTTTTTCCTTGAAGTTTCATGTTTAAATTATTAAGAATGCCAAAAATATCAGTTAAGCAAGCCAGTTTGTTAACCCAAATGTCATCCTCAAAAAGTTGTGCCAAGGGGATTATTTCCTTCTACCAAAAACACGTGAAGCTCAATTCTGAGTCCATACACCCTGCTAAGCACTTTGCCTCGTGACACCCAACGAACAGTAAGTGGGTGTACTGGGATCCAGTCTCTGAACAGAATATTTCAAATACTCTGCTATTTAGTGAGCGCCCTTTGACGAAATTTACAATCTCAACTGCACTTTTCAATACTTCCTTAAGATTCTCCGAAAGTCCTTTTAATACAAGAGGTTGTTGGTGTATAAAAAAAAAAAACATACTACGAGCTTACCTTAATGTCTCAAAATGCGAAGACTACGAGTAAGTCCGAGTGAAGTAAAAAAAATTGTAAAGACTAAGGACAACTAAGAAAGTTATTCTGTGTAAATTAGTAAAGACTGAGAAAAAATATAAAAATTATGTTATGTAAAAAACTGCTGACAACTAGCCATTCAATTTTGGAATAACCTTGTTTAATGACTAACTATTCAAGGCGAGTGTGTGTGTGTGTGTGTGTGTCGATTGCCAGAGTTGTTGATGACAATTAGTTATTAAGATTTAACCAAACTTATTTGGTAGTTAAGGATTCAAGGAAAAAGGAGAGGAGGAGAAAGAGAATGGGAGACTATCGATTGCTCTGGACAAAACCCTGAAGTTGTTTCGACTATGATAACATCCTTTCTGCGTATGTACAATAAATTCATAATAATATGTACTATTATGTTTTGATTGGTAAAGCCTGCCTTGTCGTGGGAGAAATCGGTAAAACTAGCGATGATTTATAGTGCTGTGCAACATTTAGTTGTTTATATTCAGCACCTTGCACCCATTTGAGTTTTTTTATTTCTTTCTTTCTTTTTTTGTCACGACCCATTTTATTCATCTCGCGACCAACCGAAGAGTCTGGACCCACAGCTTGAAAAGCGCGGGGCTAGAATGTGAAGACAGCACCTTATCTCTAAGGCCATTGATCATTAACTAGCATAAGACTTATGTTTCGATAACCAACATTGCTTAGCTCCGTAGCATCCACAAAACAACCGGATATGACGAGAATGAGGAAGGATAGGTGAATGACTTGCACAGAAGAGCACGACCCCGTTGCATTAGGCGTACTATCAGGCATACTATTCTGCTCCTTGTTAACTCCATCACTAACAATCCTTAGCACTAGAAGTGTACTCACCAGTGAGTTTCAATATGAGATGAAATTTCCTCAATCTCTGGCGCCATGAAGACCATCAACTGTCTGTCATCATCAGATTCAGCATAAGGAGGTATTAAAAGAATTCTTTTTTTTTTCCTGGGCTGCTGTGTACCTCAGCGTTAACAGTACTGATTACAAGTTCATCAGTGTGACTTTTTAATGATTCCTTTTCCCTACCATGTCACATTTGGTCCCTGTCCAAGCCCAGCAAAGCTTGCATTTGCAGTTCCTTATTTGACTGTTTGCATTAACTCTTTACCAAAGTAACTACAAAATTTGCAGTATGTCAGACCACAAGGGATAAACTTATTTTACTATTTTAGTTGTCATTGGAGCAAGAATTATATCTTTTTTGATCTGTGGTTACAAAGAATGCAAGTCCACGATTTCCGAGTTCAAAGCTTCTGAGCGATGAGCTGCATCCTTCTTTCTGTTACTACATTTACGAACTCACTGGCACTTCCAGAAATTCTTGACTCAGTCCATGTAGTATAAAAAAGGATGTTGCTCTTTCTACACACCAGAGAAGGTGGCGTTGATGTCCCACGACATATGAATATGGTCTTAGTTCCCTTATTCTCCCGAATTAGCATTACTGAAATGTAACACTAGTCCCTTCATTATAAACTTGCCCATTTTCAGACAGTGTTCTATTCCATTTTTTTTTTCTTTTAAATCTAAGGAGTGTTATTGATGGTAGAGATCGTTTTATTTGATGTTATATTGATATTTTGCTTTGCCTTATGCGCTGAACACCTATAGACATCTCCATATCATCATTTTTTTTATGCTTCCAACACATACTCCATATTAGCTTTTCCCTGTTGTAGGTATAAAATGCCAAAGAATTTTTCCCTTAAAAAACTATTCTCCATGTTTATAATGAAAACAAGTTTATTATAATCTATCTATTCCTGGTAACGATGGGTTACTAAGGCAACGGTGGCAATGTCAGCAAAGAAAACTCAAAATATTACAACCTGGATTCAGACACTGTTTAAAAAAAAAAAGGCCAGAAATCACAGAAAAAAAAAAAAGTTTACTCTAGAGGCACTGGATTCAAAAACTAGCTGCATATCACTCTTAGTACCGAAGATTAACATCGTAAAAATTTCTGGTAATCTAGCAAAAGGCACAAAACAACCTGGAGTACTTGGGATTAAGCCAGACATCATGGAATTACAGTCCAACTTCGACAAGATTTGTTAGTACAAAAAAAAGGAACAACGAAATCTCCATTTCTGACGTCCTAGAGATGCCGAAGAGGAAGAAATATATATATTAAAGTAATTCGACTTATATTTTTCAAAGCTTTTATATGAAATACGAACAATAATGCTTTCAACTACCCAGGCCAGCATTTAAATGCTGCAAGTGTCTTCCTAATACATCAACCCCCAAATTCTCTGTTCCCCCCTTTAGAACTGTCATTCTGTCATTGGAAGATCTGCGTTCATAGATTCATTTTCATGGTCGTCTTAAAAGAGAACTTATTGTGTAAAGTGCTGAACGACGAAGAGGTTCCAATACTTGCCTGCTTCTCTAAAGCTTGACGCAATGATTCACCAGTTTGAGACGTTGACCGGTAAGATCAGAAGTCCTAACAGAAAAACTAAAGATGAAAACAGGGGGGCAGGAAAAAGGTCCATTTCCAAAGAGGTTATCACCCAAATCCTCCTAAGGGTATTTCCGTAATTGTTCATGCGACTCATTGGATCAAAGAATTACGCTATCGTCATTGTCGATAATGACCTCTGGGTGCCTTTGACTCATCAGACGTGAAGAGACGGCAAAAGCCGATAACGCATTTCATTTTTGTAATAGCTCTCGGACGGAGAAGGCTCAACGATGACCTCTTAAAGGATTAACTGTTGTGTATCTTGCTTCGACTCATAGCGGATGCACAATGAGCGTTTATTTTGGCCTGAAAATTCTCTTCCAATTTCCCGCTTGCCTCGTCGAATGCGCTTTAGCTCCTCGTTTGCGGGAAATGTATACGGCTTGCCTATGAAACTAAACACGGCGAAACAGTGTAGGTAAGTCACTGCTTCGCCGTGCCTAGTACTAGCCCATGGGGGATCAAAGAGTTTTGTTTATAGTTTGAGGAAGGCATTGCCATAGGCCTTAATTGGGTTTGTTTGGTAGATAGTATCCTAATCTATGGTAGGTCGCGAATAGCTCCTGTAGATATCATACTATAGTAGCACCCAATAGTGAATACTCGAGTTCATAAAGGTACAGAAAACGTCATTCTATCAATCACCTTCTTGTTTACGAGGGAAAGCACTTGACAGGTTCTGTCAAACACTGCTTAGAACACTGTCCGTCTATACACAACCTAAGACGGACTGCAAAGCGTCTCGTACAGTACCAGTTCTAAACCTGACTGGTAGTACCTGAAGGTAGATTCCTGACTCCCCACGCGAAAAGTTTAACAAGAATATAATATTGATTAACAGTTTATTTAGCTGACCTGTCAAGAAGATACGATTGACATTTTATTCATCTCTGGAATTTCAAAGAAGAGGAGACAAATTTAACACACAAGAATGAGCATAAAGCCGAGTGAATAGGCCTAGTTAACCTTTTTCAAGTTTTATAAAATATAGGCCTATATAGGCTAATCTTAATCCCATTTGAAAGAACTTGATATATAAGCCTATTTAACTTCTAGTTTCGAGTACGTTTTTCAATTATAGACCCATATAATCTTACTCCCAATTGAAAGAACTTGATATATAGGCCTATTTAACTTCTAGTTTCGAGTACGTCTTTTCAATTATAGGCCTATATAATCTTACTCCCATTTGAAAGAACTTGATATATAGTCCTATTCAACCTCTAGTTTCGAATACTTTTTTCATTTATAGGCCTATATAATCCTACCCCCAGTTGAAAGAACTTGATATATAGGCCTTTTAACTTCTAGTTTCAAGTACGTTTTTCATTTATAGGCCTATATACAGTAACCCTACCCCCATTTAAAAGAACTTGATATATAGGCCTTTTAACTTCTAGTTTCAAGTACGTTTTTCATTTATAGGCCTATATACAGTAACCCTACCCCCATTTAAAAGAACTTGATATACAGGCCTATTTAACTTCTACAGCAGGTTCGAATACTTTTTCATTCATAGGCCTATATAACCTCACTCCCATTTGAAAGAACTTGATATATAGGCCTATTTAACTTCTAGTTTCGAGTATGTTTTTCATTTATAGGCCTATATAATCTTACTACCACGTGGAAAACTAGATATACATGTGTGTTCATTTCCTTCCCATATATAATATATAAATAAATACAACAGTATAACTCAAAGTGTGATCTGGAATGGCGGACGTGCTTATAAAATAGACGGTTGATGATCATGTTAAAATTATACAGACAATTTACGCTTCTTAATTATTGAGCAACTAGTAATTACTTAATTTTTATTCCTCTCTCTAAACAGAAACACTTGAAAGAATAAAATAGCCAATGGATGAAATATAAAAAAGGATGTAATTCTGAAAGCTTAATTACTTATCGTCAATGAACGTTACTCTGTTTCATATGATATTGCTAATAAAATGTGCAGTTATTTTATTCTTTAATATTATTACTGATTATTTCCATAAACAGAAGGTAATTACAATATTCCTTTAGGAGATAGGATGTAATGTTGTTTGGGATTATTAAAATGAAAAAATATAATTACTTTCCAATTACTAATAATATTATATATATATATATATATATATATATATATATATATATATATATATATATATATATATATATATATATATATACATATATAATATTAACAATTGGAAAGATAAAAATTCGATGACTTTTAGACAATTTCAGCTCATCCGTGTTTATGAGCCCGAAGGTAATGGCTCAGGTAAAATAGTAACCCTACTAGAGAGTAGGCTAAGAAGAAGGAAAGGAAATTGTTATTATATATATATATATATATATATATTATATATATATATATATATATATATATATATATATATATATACACACAACAAATATATATATATGTGTGTGTGTGTGGCTTCAGAGCCATTATCAAGTTAGCAGCTCAAAGACTGTACAACAAGCTCCCACTTGAAACCAAGAAGACTGAAAACGTTAAATCTTTTAATTAGAAATGAAAGGCTTCGATATATGTATTAAAAGAATAATCTCAAAAAAGCAAAAGAAAAACGAATGGCAGAAATATCAAGTCGATCTCTGCCTAATTTTGTTTCACATTTTGGTTCTAGCGTCTCCGGAGAATTCCCGGGACCCGCAAAGAAATTTCAGAGGAAGAATAACTCTAAAATGACCATATACTTGGCGTCCCTGAATCTCCCGGGAACCCCCAAGAATTCCCGAAGACAGGAGCGGCTTCAGCGAAGACAGAAGTGGCTCCAGGATCCAGACACGGATCCTGTGTCCGATCTGAAAACTACGGAAAAGTCAGAAAGAGTTAATCTGTACGAGACAATCATGTTGTTGAGTATTATTATGCTTGTGCTATCAAAGTGCTTTAGCTGCGGAGTCCATTTGCCCCGTGTGGATTTGTTTCATATGGCTTTGATGCTGCTATTCGTCGAAGTATTTATGCTTCATGGTTTTGGCAGTGCCATTGTGGAATTCTTTAAGGAATTTATGGCTTTGGACGACATATTGGATCAAATTCTTGAATATACTCTAGTGGCAACCTCTGGCGTGGCGTAAAAACCCGAAAGTTTCATGCCTTTTTATATGCAAAATATTTGATCCCAGTGTGGCAGGGGTACTAAGACATCAAAGGGTGCACTGTCAGGAAGACTGGACTGCTATGCTCCTCCCCTCAAAGACTGGACTGTTATGTACCTCCTCTCCAAGACTGGACTGTTGTGTACCTCCTCTCCAAGACTGGACTGTTGTGTACCTCCTCTCCAAGACTGGACTGTTGTGTACCTCCTCTCCAAGACTGGACTGTTGTGTACCTCCTCTCCAAGACTGGACTGTTGTGTACCTCCTCTCCAAGACTGGGCTGTTCTGCACCTGCTCTTCAAGACTGGACTGTTATGTACCTCCTCTCCAAGACTGGACTGTTATGTACCTCCTCTCCAAGACTGGACTGTTGTGTACCTCCTCTCCAAGACTGGACTGTTGTGTACCTCCTCTCCAAGACTGGACTGTTGTGTACCTCCTCTCCAAGACTGGGCTGTTCTGCACCTGCTCTTCAAGACTGGACTGTTCTGCACCTGCTCTCCAAGACTGGACTGTTATGCACCCCCTCTCCTGCCACATGATGTCCTCGGGAATTGGGTATCAATGCCAAATCACATGCTTGGTAGGCAACCTCGGGTTTCATGGCTACTTCATATGTGAATTGGGTTATGCATTGCACACTGGATCCCATTCTTGCATATACTCTAGTGGCAACCTCTGGCGTGGCGTAAAAACCCGTAAGTTCAATGTCTTTTATATATGCAAAATATGGGTTATGTAATGCATATTGGATCAAAATCTTGCGTATACTCTAGTGGCAACCTCTGGCGTGGCGTAAAAACTCGCAAGTTTCATGTTTTTTATATATGCAAATTATTTTATCCCAGCGTGGCAGGGGCACTAAGAGATCAAAGGGCGCACCGTCAGGAGTCTGGAGGTTCGTCAGTGACTTGCAGGCGTCACATGAAGTAGGGTCAAGATGAATGAGGATTCCATCTCTCTTGGCTAGCTGATGGAGCTGAGAATGGGGAAGGGTCCACCCCTGGCAAAAATAAACCCCCATTCAATGACGCTCTGTTGCCGAGGATGCCCCATGGGTGAGATCGCTTGAGATCGTTAAAGGCCCATGTATGTATGTATGTATGTATGTATGTATGTATGTATGTATGTATATATATATATGGGAATATATATATATATATATATATATATAAAATATATATATATATATATATATATATATATATATACTGTACATGTGTGTATATATACGTACATGTGTGTTTGTTCAGCCAGGAAAAGGGTGAAAAGAAAAGACGCTTTCATGTATTTCCACACCTCATCAGGGTTCAGGTACCTGAACCCTGAACCCTGGTTAGGTGTAGAAATAGCCTACATGGAAGCGCTAAGTTCAAGTCATTTCTTT
>NC_089746.1:34001511-34021511 GCF_040412425.1 Macrobrachium rosenbergii
TATATATATATATATATATATATATATATATATATATATATGTATATATATGTATATATACATATATATATATATATATATATATATATATATATATATATACATACATACTGTATATATATATATACATACATATATATATATATATATATATATATATATATATATATATATATATATATATATATATATATATATATATATGCATATATTTTTTGGAACACAGTAAAAATATGCAGAAGCTTAGAAACTGGAATTATTAATGTACCTTGAAATTGTGTTGAAATAACATGAAAGCCCTCGGTATATCTGTCTATTATTTTTTCTGTGACATCTGCTATATTTATTATCACATGCTAGTGACATACGAACATATACACACATATATATATACACTGTAGATGCGTGTGTTTGTTTGTGTGTGTGTGTGTGTGGATGCGAGTATGTAATTACTGTCATGATGAACACTTTTATATAAAAATAGATATTGTAGCTTCTTTGTTTTCTAGATATTGCACAGTCTTAGAAATACAAACGCATTTTATTTTTAAATGTGTTAGTCTTAGTTGTGAGAACTCATTTTTTACGCTGTGTGTGAATGTCTTATTACCTGGTATAAATTTCTTTTAATGCTTGAAAACATGGCAGACAATATTAACCAATGCACAGAAGTGTAAATAAAATTCTCGTGTGTCACTCACTCTGAAAAGAACCAAGAAAATATTTCCAGTTGCAAAAACCTGAGTATTATTGATTAATATTAAGATGAGAAGAAAATAATGATATATAGGGCAATCATTTTCTACCACTCTTGTTGTTTACACTGCCTCCATTCATCAGTCAGTAATGATGAGAAGAACTTGCTAATACACTTAGCATGAAGCAAGAAATTCAAAATGTTGCCCTCGTGAATCGCGGCACCTGACGACGGTTCCTTGTGTACGAAATGCTATTAACCACCAGCGTTCCCGAAGCTAACGAGAACAACGGGTGCATTGTCAGAATTAGCTGCAAAAATTCCTCGGTGGTAAATTGAAGTGTCAGGTTCTGAGCATTATAAAACCGACCGCACCCGCTGATAGACGCAGCGTTTACACAGACTGACATCGTGTTATTAAGGGAATGAGTAGTACATGATAGTTAAAACGCTCCATCCTCAACTGCACAGAGTGGTGAGTCAAATATCTTTGTGCATTAATTTTCATTTATAGATATTTATAGGCAGGGAATTTTGCATGTTGTAGTTTACTATGTAAACTCAGTTTTAGTGCCTTATATTTACATGGCGAGTTTGAGTTCTGTGGAATATTAATGAAAACATGAATGACCTTGGCTTGTTCCTCAAGAATATGTGTGCATTAATAATAATAATAATAATAATAATAATAATAATACTAATAATAATAATAATAATAATAATAATAATGAATCGATTTGTTTTCTGTCTCTATTAAATAAACAGAAGTACCTTTAACAAATAGAGAAGTAATGCTTTTTCTAAAGTAGCAGTACGATGACCAGGAACAAATCAGTAACAGGGCGGTGCTCATCCGGTGTTTACAAATATGATAACCTTTTATCCACATATATCTCATACCTTCCTTGAAATGTAAACATTTTGCAATTTTCTTTTTGGAAATTATAGGATCAAGTTTATACATGTCTCGACTGATACTCATATTATGGCCATAACTTTCGTTTGTAAATCCAAATTCAGTGATATTCCTTGCCAGCGCATTATTACAATAAGTTACTTTTATTTTCCCCAACCAAGTTTTATTCTTTTTACCAAAATTCCTAAGAAGTTGGGGGATATCTTTCATATTGTTATTTTATGATAGTACAAATAAATTTTTGTGTTGTAAGATCATATTTATTTTCACACTGAGTCTTTTATGTCACCTCCAATGCATTGTCTAATACCCAGTCAGGATATTTCAATTTCTTGCCGCTAAAAACGTAAATGTGAACACTGATTTCTTAATTTATTGCTTTGAACAGAATAAAGACATTAGTAGGTTTTCTATAAATACTGTATTTAAACATTCCTATTTCTATGTATTAGATGATCCAATAAGGGTGGGACCCATCCTTTTTTGTGTTTCCATAGTGAATTTAATTGGTGGTACTAACTGATGTAAATTGTGAAGAGAGTTATTCACATTTTCGTTCCCTAGGTATATATAAATTATACTGTCAACATTCCTGAACCATAGTACAGAGCTTGAGAGAGAGAGAGAGAGAGAGAGAGAGAGAGAGAGAGAGAGAGAGAGAGAGAGAGATGAAAATTATAGTATGGTGATCGAGAGAGATACAGACAAAATTTCTGCCATCTTTGCAATATTTTTGAAATGTCTGAAGTTTTGCATGGCTTGAAGAAATATTCTCAGAATCACATGATATATGGTGATTGGAATTTTCAGCAATTCACGAAAGGCAACACAAAATATGAGAAAAGATATCACACTAGGAAGAAATATTGGTGAGGGGAAGGAAGTGAGAAAAACGAGAACAAACTGGAAGAAAAACATTTCCTTTTGCCGATGTCGTCTGATAGGGAGGGTCTCACGAGATGGGTGACCAAAAAAAAAAAAAAAAAAATACAGAATGATGGAGAATCAGAGCCCTGGGGAAGAAAGGTATAATCGATGCTTTCATCTCGCCACTGTTGGAGAACTGTTATACACCTGTGAAACTTCCTTTTTAACATTGATGAAATAATGTCACACAAGCTTTTCTCCCTGACCATAACAATGCTAGGATGCAACAATTTCTTGATAATTGATAACTTTACCTTAGACATCGAACATGCAAAAAGAATTTTACAGGATTCGTCCCAATTCATAGGGCAAATGATCATTTAACTCATAGTTTCCTTTACCTCATAGTTCCGATAATAATTTTACCCACCCAAGACAAAAATAAACAAGTTTCTTCGGCGCAATCGAGTTTTCTGTACAGCCGCCACAGCTTATAATCAAGGCCACCGAAAATAGATCTGTCTTTCGGTGGTCTCGGTATAATGCTGTATGAGCCGCGGCCCATGAAACTTTAACCACGGCCTGTCCTATATAGTTGCCAGAAGCACGATTATGCCTAACTTTAGCCTTAAATAAAATAAAAACTACTGAGGCTAGAGGGCTGCAGCTTGGTATGTTTGATGATTAGAGGGTGGATAATCAACATACCAATTTGCAACCCTCTTGCCTCAGTAGTTTTTAAGATCTGAGGGCGGACAGAAAAAGTACGGACAGAATAAAGTTCGGACGAACAGACAAAGTCGGCACAACAATTTCTTTTAAAGAAAACTAAAAATGAAATAGTAATTCCTGAGTGTCTAATGCATTTTGTGATAGTATGTGTTCTCAATATTAAAAGCCGCTGATTGTTGCTAAATGATTATTATAGCATGAAATGATACTAATGGAAATATATAATGCATTTCATGTGATTTTTTTCTTTCCTGATCAGGTTGACGTTAACATTTTTCGTAAAATATAAATTCTAGTTAACATTCTATGAAAGTGTTCATATTGAAACGGAGTAAGCCTGTGCTGTGGTCCTCGCATTTTTATTACGTAATTCGAATTTTTTTCATCTGTAGGGAAAGAAAAATGCATTTAGTTTAATATTTTTTCCTGCTTTTTTTAAAAAGCATTCCGAAGTAACTCGTTACGGTACTCATTGAGGAGAAATGATGTGCAAGAGATAATTATCTTGTCCTTATGCGTTCTGTTTTGCAAGAACTGGTGTTACTCTTCGACCGGAAACTAAAGAAAAAGGGTAAATATGTTTTGTTAAAATGCACTGACTTCAACAGTGTAAATAATCTAGGTTCAGCTTGAAAGGTAAGAACGGGAGGCTGATGAGATGTTCTTTTTGTAGACGTTGATGTCTTCTTCTTTTATCCGAAATATAAAGTTACAGCTTGGATTTAAGATTATTTTACAAAGCAGATTCCTTTTTAAATCTGATATTGTCAAATCTTATAAGAGCCGTTGACTTTGTGGCCTTAATCTTGACTATATTCCTTTCATTTTCGGGAAGAGAGAACAGAAATTGTTCATAAAACATTAATAAGCGACACATTCCCTCTCTCTCTCTCTCTCTCTGTTTATCATGCGATCGGTAGAGCTAAGCTCCACTCTAGGTCACAAATGGTATCCATATTTCATTGGTATATAGCCCCCTTCGACATTATTTCGAGGTGCGGTTGTATGTGGCCAGCAGTTTTGTCCCTTTTTAGAAATTGAACGTCTCCATCAGTTTGAAAGTTCCTCCAAAACACACACAGATTTGATTACAGTTTTATTCATTTATTATGGTTTTGTGGATTTTTCATTTTATAAAGGTCATAGTTTGTTTGTCTATATTTTCGAAGTTGAAGTCGGATGAAATGATCCATCCATGGAAGTCTTGGCCACAGAAGCCTTAATGGTGCTTTCACCACCAAGAGTGGGTCACTTTAGGTCTTAAACACTTCCATTCCCAGTAATGCGATACATTCCTCACAATCTGCAACTTTCCTTCGTCTTTCGTTTTTGGACTTTCACTTCAGGTTCTTCGTCTTTCTTTTCAAGAGTTCCTCTTGGGCTTCATTCAGTTCTTTTTTATATCTTTACCACTGTCTCCAGTAGATGGCCATCGTCACAAAAATACACGTTTTAATTCTATTCCTAAAATGCAATAGCAAATTAATAAAACACGCAGAATGGCCATATGTGAAATATAAATTCTAACTAAGAAAATAAGAATAATAATAAATATACCTCAGTGGATATTCTACAGTAAAAGTACTATCAGTAGCCATTCTTTGTTGCAAAACAATTGTGAACGGTAATATATGAAGAACTGCAAATATCATTTGCATATACTACAACAGTCAGCAATATTTTACCAGAAATATGAAATGATAATCACTCTTCAAGAATTTTCTATGTCGTTCCAGAAGTCACTTTGGGTGATTAGCAACGCGATGGAAAAACGTTCTTTTCCAAAAGTCGTTTTTCTGTGTTATATCTCTTAATAAGTCTCAGCTGGTAAGCACTGCATCAACGCAAGTAAAACCTTTCTTAGAATTTCGTATCAAAAATAAGTTTCATAATGTCTTTCGAAAATAAACGTTTTTATTGCAAAATAAGTCTGTACGAGTATTTTGTTTTACGGGTAATGGTTGAATGAAAAGAACTTACTTTCTTAGTAATGATGTTTTCATCCCTCACCCTGAACGGAAATACATTGCTTATTCAAAGACATAAAACATGAGTCTCTAAAAGCTCTCTCTCGAACAGAGGAAAGAAACAATGCGAAGAAATCCTTTTTGATTTGTACCAGACAACTCATTCATATGAAAACCTTTGTATCTGAACCTTACGAAAGCTGGGACTAAGTTAATTCCTCATAGGTTATCTCCATTTCTATAAATGCTGAAGAGTTGTTCTTATTTAATTTTTACTTTGTTGTAAAAATACTGGTTGAAATATTAGCATAAAAAGACAGATTAGAGAACTAGCAAGACATCAGGTAATTTTCAGGACAACTTTTATGCAAATACTAGCCTACAACATTTTTTACATTGCAGGTAAGCAGATTTAATAAGATAAAAAGTTAGTTCCCTGTTTTTCCGACCATAAGGTAATATCCATTTGTTACTAAATCGTTGTAATGTTTCAGTAAGTTATGGTCAGGTGAGTAAGATTTTTGCTATGGAGAATAATTTATTAAGATTTTAATGGACGTGCGGTAAGAGCCACAGTTAACATGAAATTATAATTTTACGTTTGAATTATTCATAAATATTGATGTAAACTTTAGAAAGAGAGAGATAATTTTTTTAATGCTTCCCGGTTTCATCCTGTCATTGCCGGCATACAGAAACCGTCAGGTCTGTCAGAGAAGTGGAAAAAAGGAATAACTCTTCCTCTCTAAATGCAGTTGAAGCATTACTTGGAAAGGGGGAAGTCCTCTGAAA
This sequence comes from Macrobrachium rosenbergii, assembly GCF_040412425.1. Lineage (NCBI taxonomy): Eukaryota > Metazoa > Arthropoda > Malacostraca > Decapoda > Palaemonidae > Macrobrachium > Macrobrachium rosenbergii. The sequence goes on from NC_089746.1 coordinate 34,007,483, forward strand.
GGAAATGATATCATATAACAGCTTGGAGTGAAGTGAAAGATCGTCTCTCCTCCATAGGACAAAGGGACGAACAAAGCTTAACTGGAGATGGATGAGAAAATATGACGACAAGAGGATTATTCGTTGCTCGCACCTCCCTCCTTTCACATTCACATGGAATACGGCCTTTGGAGAGAATTTCAATTGTCATAGTGTTTCATGCTCCACTGCCATTTATGTCTTCCTAAGTGCGTTTTATTAGGGAGACATGACTGTTAGTTTTACAGCTTTTTCAGTCTCATAACCTTTTGTTATCCTAAGTATATATCACAGAAAATATGAACAGCTGCATGTTCTACATTTCTCATATTAGAATATGTACATATTAACAAGTAGGGCGCCAAGGGGAGGTGGGGAGGGATCCCATGGCGACACCATCTTGGTTTCCTATTTGCTAATATGTACATGGCAGATGTCGAGGCTAGAACCTTCAATTCCCATCCAAAACCGAAGATATATGCCCGATATATAGACGACATCTTCATTACCATTGATACTGACTAAGAAGCCACCCGGCTTCAGTATGCCTTGAAGAGGACCTCTAGCCTAAACTTCATTATTGAATATGTTGTCATAGGCCGACTTCCTTTCTTGGATGTAAATGTGGAGAAGAAAGGAGACAGACACAATACTTCAGTGCAGCAAAAGGCAACTGATGTGGGCCGGTGCCTTAACACCCGTGGGGAGTGCCCTGACAGTTCCCCTAGGAAAGCTACTCACGCTGAGCTTGAACTTGTAGGCAGCTCCTAACTAATAACAGATACGGCAGCAATCGAACAGAAGGTCTCATACAAAAACAGTTGGCCGTGTATGCCAGCACACCAGTGACGATGCCTACCTCACCGAGAAACGTCATATTGTATTACAAAGCTGCATATCACAGCCAGCTTAAGGATGAGGTCAGGGCCGTGAAGAGGACAATTTCCAGCTGTGCTATATCTACGAATCCTGATGAGAGTATTTCTTTACATGTCTAGTGCCGTCCAAACCTGGGTGGCACTCTTGTAATGCGAAATTGCACGACCCCCGCCCCCCGCCCTAGAGAGATGTGGGAGTCAACCAACATAGAATACAAATTTAAATGTACCAAAAGGACATGTCAAGCCCTCAGCAATTACTATGTAGGTCACACCACTACCACTCTATGCAGGCAATTGCAAGCCCACTGCAACTAAGCAGATGACCGCGACCTTTAGTCAACAATAGAAGAATTATTAGAAAGCACAGAGATCGTGCATAGAGAAGCCTGGTTCCACAGATGGCAAATAGCAGAAGCTGTGAGCGTAAATCAACAACAGCCTAGGTTAAATATACAGAGGAACACGGACTTCATCCTCCCTTCTTCAAGGGAACCACAGGGCATCCATGAGAATATGAAGGGAGACACAAACTACGGAACACCCAAGGACAAGGCTACCAGCAATGAAGCAAATCAAGATTATCGGCCAGAGACGAGAATCACGCCCTTGTTCACGCCCTTTGCCGCAAGCTGTGGCATAGGACGCATCCTATGGAGCACCAGCAATGCCCATGCTACTGCCCAGACAACCAGCGAGAGAACGAGACCTGCCGACCAATAGAAATTCAGCACCCCAGTGACGTCATGTTTAAAATTCAAATATCTGCTTGTAGCAATAAAAGCCCTGTATGTTAATTTGTAATCCAATCCTGAAGACGCCGCCAAGAGGTGGGGAAACACTCCGGCAAACAATGCCATTAACTTCAATAGGAATTGCTTAAGAGAGGAAATATGCCCAAATATCCTATATATATATATATATATATATATATATATATATATATATATATATATATATATATATATATATATATATACATATATATATATATATATGTATGTAAGTATATATATATATATATATATATATATATATATATATATATATATATATATACTATATATATATATATATATATATATATATATATATAATATATATATATAATATATATATATATATATATATATATATATATATATATATATATATACATACATATATATATATATATATATATATATATATATATATATATATATATATATATATATATATATATATATATATATATGTATGTATGTATATATAAATATAACCTAAAGCCGTTTTTCACAACTGGGCATCGCTCCGAAGAAGAAAAAGCAGTGTGGCTGTCGCAGTCATACTTATATTACTGAGTCTTGATGAATGTAAATTTATTATGCAGCGAAACTCCCAAATTTGCCTCCTCTTATATACACCATAGATACAAAATTTTGTCATCGAGCGTTTTATTTTTTTTTTAGAAAATAACCAAAAAGAGGTAAACTTCAATAAGCAGATCATATTCATTACCTGTTCTAATCTGCTCACTGTATTTATCTATTTATTTTAGAAGTGACGCAATCTTGATCATCCTCAGAAAATACGAAAATGATCAGTGTACCCAGCTTGTTAGTTATGCACATAATTGCATTGCAAACAGGTAAGGAAGAGAGACACATCGACACGCAAAATGTCTTTTAATTGCCGCCGAATAAAAATTAGCGCAGGTAATCATGACGGAGAGGGAGATGTCATGAGCGGTACTGGCATGAAATCAATTTTCGGCGATGGCGAGAGCTCAAGAAAGTTCATCCTTATCGCACTTGTACTTAAAATTCATAATCCCTGGTCACAGAGAACCAAAGAAAATTTATTACCTGCAATATACTTTTCTTTGCAGGAGCTATCTAATGATAATGAAGAAAGAAAAGAAATGAGAAACAGAATTGAATTTGAGGCAAAATTGTTAGAAGCTTCGAGATGGCTCGGTCGTTAGCTCTGTAATTTGATCTGTCAGTAAGAATGGATTGTAGACTTTATTACATTAAAGGGACGGAGGGCATTCAATTAATTTAATTACCTTTTCTCTTAATCCAGTGACGAACAGGATTCCCAAGAATAACACGGCACGTTTATTAGGGCTTGTGATATATGAAAAAGGATGTTTTGCTACAGAAACTCTCCGCTGCTTACAAAATTCACTTAGTAAAACAGTTTAGAGACATTTACATTTACTTCTACCTTCATACAAGTGTTTTTCGCGTACCATGGACTTCAGCAACGAAGAAATAGCTTAATGCTTAGGGTAGTTGTTGATGGATTTCTGCAGTCTACATCGTGACATATAAACAGAAACAAGCAAGCACACACCTGCATAAACAAACCTATACATCTATATATATATATATATATATATATATATATATATATATATATATATATATATATATGTGTGTGTGTGTGTGTGTGTGTGTGTGTGTGTGTGTTGCATATATATATATATATATATATATATATATATATATATATATATATATATATATATATATATATATATATACATATATATATATATATATATATATATATATATATATATATATATATATATAATCTGATATTGTTAAACCTTATAAGAGCCGTTTACTTTGTGGCCTTAATTTTTTGCACACAAGATTATATTCTTTTCATTTTCGGAAAGAGAGGACGGAAATTATTCATAAAACAATAAGTGACACATTCTCTCTCTCTCTCTCTCTCTCTCTCTCTCTCTCTCTCTCTCTCTCTCTCTCTCTCTCTGCACTGATTATCATTCGATCGGTAGAGCTAAGCTCTACCGTAGGTCACAAATGGTATCCATATTTCATTGGTATATAACCCCCATCACCGTTACCTCTAGGTGCGGTTGTATGTGGCCAGCAGCTTTGTCCCTTTTTTTAGAAACTGAATGTCTTCATCCAAAAACAAACACAGATTTGATTATTGTAATTTTAAACAAGGGCGAAACCAGCATGTTTTTCGTACTAAAAAGTATCTATATTTTCTGGATGTATATACAGAAAACATAAGTGGGAATATGATGAGATTTTGACAGTCGGAATTCGTTATCATGAAGATTTAAAGGATTTATTCTTATTCACCTCCATAAGAGATTACTTGCAGTATGATTGCTGCATGATGAAGATGCAACAATCGCTGTGCCTCAGTAATAATTTTCTTTCTTGATATGATGACGTAGCTCTGAAATGGGCAAGAAAGATCCCCCTGTCTGAGTAAATTATATTTGATCATCCACCGATATATTTAACTGGTGAAAGGAGATCTTTGGTGGGTAGACCTCTATACTTAGGCCTCGTCTCCAGCTGTAATATTTGATAATGCCAGATTCCAGAAAAAGTATGGTAATGGGATGTCCATGGTTTTTCACTTCCTGCCCTACGTTCTTTCCTGTAGGATGTATGGGAAGGGAGGTGTGACTTCCCAGTGACAGTAATAACCGTTTTTAAGGACACCAGTTTCTCCAACACGTGCCGGTATCTATAAACAATGCACAAAACTAATCCACATCCGGGAAAGGGACACGGTTAAAGTGAAGACCTAATTTGATAAATTAGATTTGGACGGTTTAAAAAAAAAGGTGTTGCAGGATTTTACTTTGAGAATGTATCATGCATGGTGATCATGTGTGCTCGTCAGAATCGAAAAGCAGGTAAATATGCCGATGATGTTAAGGCGAGATATAAATGGGAAATAAAAATGGACAAGCCGTAGGTATATGCAAAAGGAGACATGAAACAGTAAAATTGGACAAGACATCGGAGTTTTGTCACAGTCGCCACAGAATTTAATTTGGTTCGCTTTGCAATATGTATTTTCAACCACAGTGCCAGGAGGCTTAAAGTATATAGTTTTCCTCTAAATTATTTTCGGTTCCTTACTGACGTTCTCTGGGGGTCAAGTACACAGCCACAAGCGGAAAAAATAATACTGATCCAGTTACTATAAATCTATACTGATAACTGGAGGAAAATGTAAGATAACTAAAACTTTGTCCCTCTTAGATTCTACAATTATAGCATAATATTAAAGTGAGTAATTTTGTTGTTTTCCTTTGTATTCTAAGTTTATCGCTGGAACAAAAATATTTAGTTTGACGAGGAATCAATAAAAATCTCAATAATCGAATTATATATCTTGTATAAGCTATGTGTTATGCCTAATGATGTTCGTCAGGTATTTTCAAAGTATTTCACTCGAAAGTTTGCAAAAGCATGGTTGAGAGTAATTTACATGTAGCATCCCATTTTTTTAGAAAAATTACCATAAACTGAATACAAATTATTAGCAATATGTACTTTTACTAACATCTGTGTTTTCCACGTTTATTTGGAAATGGTGTGTCTAGTGGTAATATATTAGCACCGAAGCTCTACTACATTCTTGACAGTTACCTGAAAGAGACGAGAATCTAATTTTAAAGATAATGTAAAAGGTAAAAAAAATATATATGTAAATTTTGCTCTATTAGATTTAAGGTAAAAACGCTCACAATAAAAAAAAGCAAAAAATGTGCCGAAGTTTCGTCGGCGCAATCGAGTTTCCTGTACAGTCTCGGTATAATGCCGTATGAGCCGCTGCCCATGAATCTTTAACCACGGCCAGGTGGTGCCCTATCTTATATTGTTGCCAGAAGCACGATTATGGCTAACTTTAACCTTAAATAAAATTTAAAAACCTACTGAGGCTAGAGGGCTGCAATTTGGTATGTTTGATGATTGGAGGGTGGATGATCAACATACCAATTTGCAGCCCTCTAGCCTCAGTGGTTTTCAGGACCTGAGGGCGGACAGAAAAATTTCGGGCAGAATAAAGTGCGGACGGACGGACAAAGCCGGCACAGTAGTTTTCTTTTACAGAAAACTAAAATGCGCGTCGACCAAAATACTGATGGAAAATCATAGAATTCGCCTTCAATCTGCCACGCTATATATCTTACACGAAAGCTCGACCTAATGGGTGTCCACACGTCTTGTCTCAGATATATAGACCCCTCAAAATAAACTTTGCAAATTTCTTTACCAGAATCAATTTTCTTTTAGCTTCGTAAATCTTTTCCCCCTCGCTTTTTTCCTCACTTACCCTTCTCTTTAGCCCTTTCCTCGATACAAATAACCAATCCCATTTTTCCTTCCTTTCCCTTATCGTTCTCACCAAGTCTTTCCCCTTTTCCTGCCCGCTTTTTCCTTCCTTCGAGCACGCCTTCATTTAGTATCTACTCCACTAAATAATTTTTCACTCATTTACCCTGCAGGCATTTTTAAGGCTCGCAGAATTCGTAGATTGAAAATTTTCCCTCCATATTTTCAGAATTCGTGTAATTTATTTCCGTTCATGAAACTAGATATTATACCTTCTTTGGAAAGAAATTTCAGAACGAAGACTGAGAAAGAATATATATATATATATATATATATATATATATATATATATATATATATATATATATATATATATACATGTGTGTGTGTGTGTGTGTGTGTGTTTGTGTAGCCTATATATATTTATACATACATACACACACACATATATATATACATATATATATGCATATATATCTATATTATGTATATGTTCAAGACAACTATTCTGCAATATCAGTTGCTTTATAAAAGCACAGCAAAAGTCTGGCAGCATGCGTAAACCCCCTCCCACCCACACACTTCGACCTGCACCCTCACCTCTCACGAGTACTTGGATCCTCACCGCCTTCTCTCTCTTGCTCTCTGTCTCTGGCCCTTTGTGATTCAATTCTATTGTTGTTAGACTCCAAATGCCTATCATAATTTGCAGCAATGGCCTCTGAAGATTCTGAGAGTCGAGCATTTTATCTTATTTGAAGGTAGCCCTTCCAAGTACTAATTAGGCATTATGTCTTATTTCAGCTGCAGTAAACAGGTTCTGACTGTTCGTGGAAAGGTAGCTTTGTTTGTCCCGTTGCTCAGATCCCTTCTCCATTTTAATGCGCCGGTTCAATCTCAGCACGTCTACACTAGTGCTAGAAAAATGTTCTATATTGGAACAACTTAATGACAGATGAACTGTGCATATCTTGATTATATTATATCCAGATAATTTCATATCTCCTATTGATAGTGATGATTGCGTGCATATAAAACTGGTCTTACTAAACTTCCATGTACTTTTATGTAGCATAATATATTGCAAATCAGGAAATGGCTATCTTTCTAAAGTGATCATGACTCAGGGGATTATGAAATTTTTTACAGTGACAAGTTTATATTTCCCTCCCCAACCCCTCTTCCACCTTTCTTTCTTTTTCTTTAACGCACTCCCTTCTTCTTCTCTATCTCTCTCCCTCTATTGATATATGCGAAGGTCCTGACTTTTCTGCACGTGTTCTAGGTGAGAATACTCTGTCACCTGCAGTGGGATGCAGGGGACATGGTTTCGCGCCAATGTAAACACCCAATATTGTCAAAACAACGTTTGACTTCTCTTGTGATGCTAATGCCGGCTGTCATATCTGGGGGCGAAGTGCGCATTACATGAAGAAAGCAGGTCGAGAAGTGGCTGATCTTGCCTGTAAACACTCCGACATCGATGTCTTCCCGTACTGGCGTTTCGGATAACAACAAACTCAGATCATACATTAGTATGTATCATTAAACTTTATAAAGTTTGTATATTTTCCGTGTCAGGTATAGCTGTTGTTACAGTGACACAAGTCATTGTTCAAATAAGTAAAATATGCATAAAAAGAAACATATTTCAGACGTATACCTGTGGTAAAAGCATATGGTTTTTATCTTCGTACAAAGAGATATATTTAGGTTTATTTCTGTGTTGTTCTTAAACTGGAGAAACCTAAGAGAGATAACATAGCGACCCATAAAAGCATTATACTAATGTTTTTTTTTTTATATACTGATATACCAATATATATATTATATATATCTACATAATACTTTAACGACTTCATCTATTTGTCACGTTAAAACTAATGACATTGCTTCCTCTTATTTGCAGCAGTTTGCGCAAACGTATAACCAAATACACAAACACACATACACACACACATACACACACAATACATACACACACGCACACACATATATATATATATACATACATACATACATACATACATACATACTTTACGTATATACATACATATATGAATATACATAATTAAATATGATTTTTCTAGGTATGGTTAAAAATGATTAAGTATTAATAAAACTGCATTTCATTAGCTGTTTAAATGTTCGACAGGAAACCTGGTATGCTTAAACGTCAAGGGATATTCTCTGCAAGCAAAAAACTTCTGTTTAAGGCTCATAGCAAGAACAAAAGATATGCATTGTTACCACTAACAATGGAGCATTCATTTTCACTCTAGTAACATGTCAGGTAAACAATTTTATAGCGGAATTAGTGAAATATTAATTGCTTGAAGTTAAATTAATTAAGGTCAACCTCTCTTTGGTTGCTGTCATATTTTGAAGTCTTTTAGATATGTTCAACATCTTCCTGTTTGTTCCTTTCAGACCTATGGACGTGAAACATTGGTGCGAGATTAACCTGAGATCCCGTTATATCCGAGGAATTTCTTTTATCTTTGGTGTTCCCAATTGTAGATAGAAGTTATATTATTGCCTTTGGTAATTGCTCTTATTGCCATATTATTAGTGCTACAGTTATAATAATCCGTCACGATTTTCACCGTCACGGACTTTATTACCGTCAGTAGAAACCTCACACGTCTCGAACTGTCGGCCTAACCGCCCACGTCTCCTCGCTACTGGGAGAAAGGGAGCTGGGGATTTGGCACGATACATATACACATGTGCTACCGGGGTCTAAGCGATGTCAGGCAGGGCAGCCGATCGAGGCTACGGCCTACCCCAACGCCAAATCAAAGTCCTTCAAAAGAAGGTATTGTACTTACCCCATATGAAAAATGGGAAAAAAGCACGTTAAACGAAGAAGAAGAAGAAGAAGAAGAAGAAGAAGAAGAAGAAGATTCAGTATTGAGTGTATTACTATCATTATTATTTTTAGGTTTCATTTTCATAAGCAGATGAAAGAAAAGAGGATATTTTCATTAAATAAAGGGTTTAAGCAGGTAAGTCTAGTGTCCCCCTTTTCTTCCAGTTTTATTTTGACTATCCAACGTTACTAGTAACTTGCTGAGATGGCAAAATAGAAGGGGTAGGTGGGTTGGGCCTAGGGTACTACTATCGTGACTGAGATGAAGACTCACCCAGGCTCCCTGTCAAAAGTTATAGAGAAGTTGTTTAGTTCCTCGTTGGGTGAGTGGGTTCCTTTCTCAGCTAGCACTCTGCTGGCCGCGAGTTCGAATCTCCGACCGACCAATGAAGAAAAAGAGGAATTTATTTCTATTGATAGAAGTTCATTTCTCGCTATAGTGTGGTTCGGATTCTACAGTAAGCTGTAGGTCCCGTTGCTAGGTAACCAACTGGTTCTTACCCACGCAAAATAAATCTAATCCTTCGGGAGAGCCCTAGGAGAGCTGTTAATCAGCTCAGCGGTCTGGTTAAACTAAGATATACTTAATTTTTTTATAGAGAAGTTATGGCAAAAACCTTATTGGTTGAATCTCACCTAGCTTATACTTATGCTGAAGCCACCATTCAGGTGAAGCAGTAGTGAAGATAATGTGCACAAATTTATGGTGAAAGCTCCCTCATCCAGTCCAGTAATAAGAAGAGTCAACTAACAATGCTTAGGTCTAGTAATGGCAAATTTTCAGTAGCACAACAGGTTTAGTTAAAATATAGCTAGTCATAATATAATTGTATGAGATGGTTAACTGCTATATAGTTATGTAAAGACTATCAGTCTAAGCGCACTAAACAATTTCAGTACGAAGCGAAATAACCTATAGCCCATTCTAAAATCGCTGTTTATCTCGAATTCTTTATTTATAGAATTTCTGTAGCTTTAATGGGTCACATATCCTACTCCTTTGAAATTGTAATAAATAACAAAAGACTTGCAATCCAGGCTCTGGATATGTCTTTAAAACTAGAGTTTTAAAGTTTTAAAGACATATCCGCAGCCTGGACTGTATCAGTGTTTTATTAATCGTAGCAATTTCGCAAAGGTGGGAACTGTCGTTTTAAGTTCTTTACGTAACTGTCATAATTGTATAGAAATAAGATACTGCTTTTTTCGCGTGGTGCTGTAATGAGGATTTATTTATGATTAAAAAAAAATAAGCACATAAGCACAGAATTAGACCTCTGGATGATTGAAAAAAAAAATAAACACATAAGCACAGAATTAGACCTCTGGACCTCGAAGAGTTAACGCGTTCTCGTTATCAAGTTCATGGCGCTATATTTGGTAGACAAAGAGGCTGCTTATGAAATGAACTAATTGAAATATTTGTGATTAAACAAAATATTCAATAGTCATATGCTAGACAATTAAGATTTTAAGTACACTTAAAATAGTGAGACTAAAATTTCAATAGTAAACCTAAGTAAGTTTGAAAATTGGTAGTACTCGTAGTTACTTCAAACAGGTAAAAATAAAAGCACTTGATTTGAAGTTTGAAATCGTGAGGAAATAATTCCCTTTCAAAATACTAACGGGTGGACTTATGCTCTAGAGTCTAGAGCATAAGTCCACCCGTTAGTCTAGAGTCTAGACTCATGAATGTTTCGAGTAATATATTTTATGTATTTAGGTTGAACTCACATGCGCTTATTCTCAAAACGCAAATGATGCATAAATTTTCATGTAGATACAGAGATGCATTTGTGCACATAAACCATTTTAGATACTCACTCAAATAGTATAAATCCTCCGTTTGCGCGAAAAGTGAAAATATTGTTCATGCAACAAGAACAGAAATCCATGCGAGTAAAGAGACGAAGGAGGACGATGGAAACAAACGTACTGTTATGCCTAATGTCAAGGAGTCATTCTCACTTGAATATTCTGCTTGCTGCTCCTCATAATGCTTAGCGGGTAGTGGGAGCCGGGGGTAAGATCTTGTTCCCTCGGGTGTTGTTCCCAAACCCTAACAGTTATGAGAGTCATTTTCTCTCATTATTACACACGTGAGACTTTCTGGATATAGTCTCCCTCCTCCCCGGCGAAGAAAATTGCCGAGATTAGATGCTCCGGCTTCGAAGGGCCAATATGCGCAGAGGTTGAAGTTTTCTTCCATTTTAGATCTAACTATGGGGATTATTTTCAGTGTTTGTTTTCCATAGTGCTGTCTGGGCAGGTTCTATGCCTTAGGTTCTTTACAAATTCTGCATGTTTGGCAGTGGACTAAGAACGAAGATTTTGACTCAGTTTAAATTTGTAAAGTTTGAAGAGGGGATTATTTCCACTATCATCTGAAAATGCCATAAATCGATTAATTTACAAAGAAAGTAACCGTCTCCTTGCTCCGTTTATATCGAACAAACGGATCGACATCATTTAATCTACCCACAACGTCAAAAATGCCCGTAATATTATAATGTAAGAGAGGGTACACATGACAACGCCGACACAGGGTACACTATATAAAAGTTCCGAAACTCGAAAGAAGATACTTTCTTCATTGGACGTGTTAATACCGGGAATCACTTATGGGAGATTCTGGCCCCCGGCTGGACGACATCACAACTAATCATAGTGTCCACTTCCCGTATATATTCTGTGTTAAAAATAACAAGTAAAAAATGCGCTGAAGTTTCTTCGTCCCAATCGAGTTTTCTGTACAGTGTATAATGCTGTATGAAACTCTCAGTCACGGCCCATGAAACTCTCAGCCGTTCCCCATGAAATTTTCAGCCACGGCCCGGTGGTGGTCTGTATTGTTGGCACCTATAGCGGTGCCAGACGCACGATCGTGGCTAACCTTAATATTAAATAAAATAAAAGCCACTTAGGCTAGAGGACTGCAATTTGGTATGTTTGAAGATCTGAGGGCGGGCGGACAGAAAAAGTGCGGACGGACAGACAAACCCATCTCAATAGTTTTCTTTTACAGAAAACTAAAAATAAATCATGGAAAAATATAATATTATTAGGAGAGGTATATATTATCTCTGCCTAAAAATTCATAGATGTGTGTAGCGCTGATGCAAGCAAAAACCAATCTATTAAGTGTTTGGTATATTAATCTCACAAGATTCGTCAAGGAAAACTATATACATAGGAGCAGCATTTAATAACGAAGCCTTTTTCTGATCTTGAATGAGATTACGTAGTGTGGGTGTTTACTTATCTATCCATTATTTCCTTTTATTCTATTAAGGAAAATAAAACAACATGACATTGCAAAATTTGAAGCTGTTCTTTCTTTAGCCATAACTGAAGTACGCAATAAAAAAAAAAAAGCAAAGTTCTGTCTGATGTGAATATGTCTTTTTTCATTTACTTAAATACCTACGTATGTCTGTATTTACGAAGATATATGCGAATGTGAACACGTTATTTCTAAAAAAAAATTATATACTGCATATTCAAACATATGGCTCAGAAGAAATTTATTTTACCATGAAATTTACTGGAGTTGTTACTATGAGAACACATCAGGCAGAGGAAATTGTTTTCCTCTCGTTCAAGTTTACTGAGGCTTTGTTCAAAGGATAATTTATATCATGCAGAATCTACTTCACTTTTACCAAACACAAGCAAAATTGTAAAAGAAGTAAACACTCATGTTATATATATATTTTTATATATATATATATATATATATATATATATATATATATATATATATATATATATATATATATATATATATATATGTGTGTGTGTGTGTGTGTGTGTGTGTGTGTGTGTTAATATACTGTATTGTGCGTGTATCCATCTATATTCAAATATACTGTATATATTATGATACGATTGGTATTAAATATATATATATATATATATATATATATATATATATATATATATATATATATATATATATATATATATATATATATATATATATATATATATACACACAGGGTGTAACACTAGATTATGCAAATATTTTGGCAAATGAAAGAAAAAGTCATTCTGAGCGGAAAATCTTCTATAAGCTTACACATTTTAAGGCTTCGTTTGTCGGTGAGGTGAATATTTTAAATAACCGTTTTCCTTAACTCTGCTCTAGAGCAAGTAAGATGGCGTACGGGATGTCGGAGTAGTCAGGGATATAGGGGGAAGTATAGATGGATAACTTAGGCAACTGGATTGCTAGTCTTTTAATTATGATTTTTTTTCTTGCAGGTTATTGAAAAATGCAACACCACAGTCCCTTCAACTAGTGAATCCCATGTGAACAGACTTCATGTACTCTAATTTCAATAATTAGCTTTACATGTCAAGAAAGTTGAATTCTAGCGCTGAATATCCAGTAACTACTGTGTGTATATATGTGTGTGTATGTATATATATATATATATATATATATATATATATATATATATATATATATATATATATATATATACATATATATATATATATATATATATATATATATATATATATATATATATATATATATATATATATATATATATATGTAGAATCTACTGGTCACTTTTACCAGGTACATATGTAATTGTAATAGCCACAATGCCTTCCTAACTCTGAATTCTTCTGCGCTTTTTTAGGTACGCTTGTCACTAAAAAGCCTTAAGGTCTAAGTGCAAGAAATTGAAGTGGTTGAGATGTCCGGTAGCGGGTAACGAACCCGCATCACCATAATCACAACGAAGTCACGTTGTCGACCTGACCACGAAACGAGAAAAGTCTATTGCCCTCCTACATATATATATACACCTGTCGTTTTCACATAGATTTACTAGAGCTGAAATAGACCCATCCTCACCATCGTAGCCAAGTGGGCAATCGTTTTTTATTGCTTTTTAGGCTGAAATATATATGTAAAATCTATTGGTCACTTTTTACCAGATACATATGTAATTGTAATAGCCACAATGCCCTCTTAACTTCTCGAATTCTTCGCACTTTTTTGGATACGCTTGTCACTACAAAACCTTAAGATCCAAGGACAAGAAATTGAAGTAGCTGAGATGTCCGGTAGCAGGAAACGATTTTTAACAAATTGCTACAGATGGAATTCATCCAAGCAATATGTCAACTTATAA
>NC_089746.1:34029011-34049011 GCF_040412425.1 Macrobrachium rosenbergii
ACCATTTGGCAATGAACGTTAAACTTGCTTTAGTACTGAACAGCAGATCTATGTTTATACTATTGAAGTTACTCTTGATAATGCCTGTACTATCTGAAAGAGTTAAGTAGACCAAAGCGGACGTGACTGTGAATTACTTAAGTATAATACTGAAAATGAGTGCCAGATGAATACGGATAGTTCTAATGTAGTAATTGTTAACCTTAATGATTGTTCTCGATGAACCCAAGATCTAGTGCATAATTCAAGAGTGCAGGAACAATTTAAAAAAAAATATAATCTTTAGTTTTTACAAAATTTATCATGTTATTTCTATGCAAGTTCATACAGGATTTCTTTGCTATAATGTTAGCCGCACTGTTGCGCACACACATACACACACAGAATTAAATAAAAAGAATCTTTACAACCGGATAGATAAAAGAATCTCATGTAACCTAGTTGCAACCCAGCACAGTGGGCCAGCCCTAGGAGAGCTGTTAATCAGCTAAGTGGTCTGGTTAAACTAAGATATACTTTTTCATACGCTTGCCAGACGCCTATTTCACTGCTTAAATATAATCACTGCTGAAGTATAGGCCAACGTGCCCTTCATACGATATGCAGCCAATAAATCAGTAAGTAATCAGATACCAAACATATTTTCATGCAGCTCCGACGTTCCTGATCCCCACGTTTGACTATGTCTTCTTTGGACGGCACAGAGTAGATTGCTGTGTCACCCACGGGATTCGCATATTGGTTTCCTTTTTCGGGAACGGTCCCTTGGGCCTTCTCAGAAGAGCAAATGATGCGTGGGAGGAAATGACATTGTTGGTATGCTTTTATTTTTATTTTTTTTTTTAATCGATAGACTTCGCTTTATTCCTCTGTTTCTGAGTGATTGCTCTGAATGCAAAATGAATATTCACATGTGAAAAACCTGTGTTAATGACATTCTGCATTTCATTAAAGGAGTAGCAGACATAAAGTAATAAACTACAAGCAGGTAAGTATTAGTCTCGTAAAAATTATAAACGTATCTATTACGGACGTTTAGTGCTCTGTAACGAATTTGATAAAAATGCCTATTTGTAGATATCAATATTACCTTCTTCTCTTGGATTATTCTTTTATTTACATTCATACTTTTCATTTAGTATATAACATCACGTGGCCCATTCTCATCAATCATCAATTAGTACAGTCCAGCAGTCATCTCTGAGTTCCCCATTCATTTCATTCACATTTTAATCCTCTATCTCCGTTTCCACCTCATTCGTCCCATACAGCCCCTTCTCATCCTGTCCCTACCCATCACCCAAAACCCAGGCCTATATACGTCATCTGTTAAAAGCATCCCCACCCACGGGTATCCAGACTTCCCCATAACATGTTATGCCGACTGCGACGCCTTCTGCGGTTTCTGTAAAAGGCTTATTTATTCCCGGTTCTCTTGTTAAGAGTTGCGGCTCTCTTGGAACTAATGACATGTCCTTGAGAAATGGAATCCATTGAAATAACCTGTAATGAATGGTAGTGATTACCTTGAAATAACATGGTATTATGTGTAACAATTCACCTGAAATAATATGTTTTGAGAGTGGTGATTTTCTTTGTAAAATCCAAGTATGGCAAAAGTTACTGTGATAGTGGTGATTCTCGTGACAAAATCTGGAAAAATTTTGAGCTGTTCCGAATAAAACAAGAAAACAATGCGCCGAAGTTTCTTCCAGGCAATCGAGTTTTCTGTATAGCGTAGAACGTTGTATGAAACCCTCGATGTGCTGCAGTATGAAATTTTCAGCCACGACAGGGTAGTGTTCAGTTGCTCCTCGGATGCGGTGAAGTAAAGGTGCGTCGGCGACGCCCCCGGAATTGGACTCGGCGGTGCCAGACTCACGATCATGGCTAAATTTAACCTTAAATAAAATAAAAACTACTGAGGCTAGAGGGCTGTCAATTTGCTAAGTTTGATGATTGGAGGGTGGATGATCGACATCTCAATTTTCAGCCCTCTAGCCTCAGTAGTTTTTAAGATCTGAAGGTGGACAGAAAAAGTGCGGGTGGACAGACAAAGCCATCTCAATAGTTTCCTTTTACAGAAAACTAAAAAAAACGCCAATGCTATTCAAGGCTAGGTCTTAACCCTGCTTGTTGTATAACTGTCATTTAGACATGTGCCATTGCAGTTAATATTTTTCCGGAATTTCTCCAATGTTTTGTCAGTCCCAGCCTGTGTACCACCTTAATTTTATGACCTGGAATGCTTATCCTATCCCGCCCCCGTGCTTTTGCTCAAAAGGTCTCTCTCTCTCTCTCTCTCTCTCTCTCTCTCTCTCTCTCTCTCTCTCTCTCTCTCTCTCTCTCTCTCTCTCTCTCTCTGATAGAAAATTAGTAACTTAGAAGAAAGCAAGTGAACAGAATTTATTTCCTTGGAGATATTTTTGTGGTTTGTGGTATAATATCGAGCTGAAATGTACCACAAAATGAGAATATTATTTTGAGAAGAGGAACCAGGATAAAATGCTTACAATAAAACGGAATCTTCGTCACGAATTATGCATAATTTTTATGAAGACTTCATGTTAACTGCCCTTCTTCACAAAGTGGTTGCCGTTCTGTAACTGTGTTCGTTCCGTTTTGTTTTCCAGGGTCGTAGTGAGAATCTAGGAGCTAAGGGAAGGTGCCGACTGCCGATATGTGGAAGCTGTGTAAGGGGAAAACGGATGGCTGTAGGGCTGGAAGGAAAAGGGGAAGAAATTGGAGGAAAATGGCGTGAAAAATAAGGGAGGAAATTTGTGTTTTCGAGGAAGAGGGGTGGCGGATGATTTGTGGTAACGTTGCAACTATGTTAGGAAAATTGTTCACAATTTTTCAATCGAAATGTTACACACAAAACAGACAATTATTTTCAAACTGAATTAGCGTCAGAGTACAGACGTTTTCAAGTTTGTTCAAATATGAATATGATTTTCTGGCAAAATTCTGCTTTAATAGCAGATATCCAGAGCAGTTCGATGTCATTCAGCTATGTTTATGAACGCTTTTGCTTATTCAGCACAAATGCAAAATCTAATGTCATTGCATCGAAGCAATTAATTTTCTTTCTTGTTTAAGGTTAATTATTTTATCGAAGAACCAGCAGCCATACCAAGTAAATGAACGTCTTTTTTTTTGCTGGAGAGCACGTCATAAGAAAAAAAATATTAAATAAAATAAAATGTAAATAACTAAATTTTACAGAGAAACTGTTTCAATTAAATCACAGCCATTATGGCAGCTAATCGGGACTTGCTGATAACAGATGATTTTACCTCTTAAAAAGCAGCTTCAAGTATCATGGTACGAATAAAGATAAAAATGGCAGGGGTATATGTGATCCAGAATGATGATTTTTATAGCTCTTCGTCCAAATGAGACAAAAAGCTAACATATTCTTTTTGCTCTGATTGGGAAACATTCACTGAACCTTACATGGTGAAGTTTCCCAGTTGTTGTTATTATTATTATTATTATTATTATTATTATTATTATTATTATTATTATTATTATTATTTCCTCAGATCTTGTTATAATTCGAATTCATTATTTAAGTACGAGTAGCAATGTATTTTGTACTCTGTCAAGGAAAGAAATGACATGATTGAGCTGTTTCAGTCCCTTAGGATATGGAACAAAGTAAAGATAACCGGAATGTTTCTGTTGTCATCAAAAATAAGGTTCTTATTATTCTGTTGATAAATCTTGGCTGCTGGCAGTGGTCGAATGATTGACTGACGTTATTTGAACTACAGTAAAGTGTTCTGAGACAAATTAAAATCTTCGTTTTGATTGCAAAACGAAGGAAATGTATTAAGATTTACCAATGTATACTTATGAGTCCTTTTGACATTTTATAGGCTTTCAAAAAGTAGAAGCTAATAAATGGATACGAAGATTAGTTGCATTTAGGATAAGTTTTGAGTTGTATTGTTTAGATGTCCTAACTTTGGCAAGCTTGTGTGGATTTTGTAAAGAAAAAAATTAAGAATAACAGTAAGAACCTTCAAGAGCGAACTGTCTATAAAGTTTCAACTGGCAACATATCATCATTAAAAATATATTTTCTAAGGTTTTTTTTAGTGGGCCGCAGTTTCGGATAAATGGAGTGATAGAACTAAATAGCAATACGTAACACTGTTGAGAAGTTTCATGAGCAGAGATAGACTTGGAAGTGATGGCGGCAATAATTGCATGCAAGATAATCGGGGGAAAGGCTGCCGGTTAGTTTTCTTCGACATGCAAGCTACGTCTGATTAGAAAGGAAGTCGCGTGGAGATTGACAGAATAGTACTTGCATAAGGGAAAAGTTGATTGAGGAGTGTCTTGGAGATATCCTGTGCATAAGACTTAATATACTAGGGAACGTAATTGGAAAAAAAGGAGCAATATATCCGTCTTGATAACAGAAGGTAGAAAGTAAAAACATAGAAGACTTATCTCATGAAAGAAATTTTGGAAAAGAGTTTAGAATTAACTGAAAACTTGAAGGTGACATCGAGAAATTCAGAAATAATAATAGTTACAAAAGGCTTTATCAGTAAAACATTTTGTCAGCAAGTTTGAAGACAAGGAGATTCAAGTCTGAAAAAATAGACGCATCTGCCTTCTTACTTGCTATAAAATAACGTGATTGAGGATAGTGGAGAGAAAAGTAAAAAGAACTGAAAGTGTTCACATTGGATGAAATGATAAAAATCAAATATGAAAGACCTGATATCTGCCGGTGATGAATCTTTGTTAAATTAACTTGAAAGTAATTGGCAATTGCTAACGTCATGCGTCATAACACAATATATCTCCTCTCTCTCTCTCTCTCTCTCTCTCTCTCTCTCTCTCTCTCTCTCTCTCTCTCTCTCTCTCTCTCTCTCTCTTTCAATCAGTTAATACATGACATTTATTTCTTCATTTTTAAGGCCTTAAATTCGAATAAAGGAATATTTCAGATGAAATATGATTTTTATTATAGCAGTGAAAAACTGAACACTGAGGCAATGCTTTGTGTGTATGTTTGTGTGTGTGTGTGTGTGAGAGAGAGAGAGAGAGAGAGAGAGAGAGAGAGAGAGAGAGAGAGAGAGAGAGAGAGAGAGAGGAGATGGGAGTTTATACCGTACAAATTAGATACACATTGCTTTCGATTTTTTATAAGGGAAGAGTAAACATTCGCTTTATGACCTGATCTGTGAATTTTACTCTACAAACTAGAACACTGCTATTTCTATAATATTTAAAGTAGCAAACCATCAGAAGTCCAGTACTTTTTAATCATTAAAAGGTAAATAGAGATGATTTCCCCTACCCCCTGCCCCCTCTCCCTAAATACAGCCATACAAAACATCCTAGAAATCCAAATGGAAACTTTTGCAAATTTAAAAAATAAAGAGAAAAGAAACTTCATGCATCTTTATCTCTTTATGAAAAAAAAGCCAGATGGAAACTGTTTTGCAGGTTAAAAATAAAGAAAAAAATCATCAAGCATTTTTATCTCTTATTACAGGGAACCAAAACTCGATTTGTATTGTGAAAACTGATTAATGAATAAACTGGAGTCTGTTGTTGGGAAATGCGAAAGCAGTTTGAGAGCTCGTAAAAATTAAAAGTAAAAATACCAGGAATATATATGAAGCCAGAATAACCTTTTATATAACTCTTTGCTCCAGTGGGTCAAAGAGCTATTATACTTTCTTTTCGCACAGATTGGAAAGCATTGACGGGACCTGCAGTTCAATTTGCTTCTCCTGTTGTCCCTATCGGCCCCCTGTTTACTCTGTGTATACACACACACACACATACTGTATATATACACATATATATACTATATATACTGTATATATGTATGTATGTATATATATATATATATATATATATATATATATATATATATATATATATATATATATATATATATATATATATGTGTGTATACATATATGTGTGTGTGTGTGTGCGTGTAGAAAGAGCAAGAGAGAGAGAGAGAGAGGAAGAGAGAAAGAGTAATGTCCTAAAATAAGACTTGAAGGGAGGCATAATGAAAGTGTTACTCATATGGTGGCGGGGCGTACCGGAGAGAGCATAAAACCACTTTCAGTAAGGCCTCCGGAGATGCCATAAGCACATGGATTTTTTTTTTTTTAATTAAGCTTATTTCTATGGAGGGGGAGAATTGAAAAAACTGGTTGGTGTGAGTTAAAATTGATACTGGGGTCTATATTAGTGTCTGACTGACTCTCGTAAAGTTCTATCAGATCTATGCTAAAATTTGGTAACAATTGCTCCTCAGAGTTGAAGGAGTTTTGGTGCAGACAGTAAGATGAACTTCCCAGAGCTTTATATCCGTAACGACAATGCCCAGCTAACCATTATTCCACAGTCTTCAGCAACGCAGTTTATCAAATACAACTAAAAACAAGTAAAACTTGCGCCGTTTTTCTCGGCGCAATCAAGTTTTCTGTACATCGTATAATCAAGGCCGCCGAAAATAGATCTATCTTTCGGTGGTCTCGGTATAATGCTGTATGAGCCGCGGCCATGAAACTTTAACCACGGCCCGGTGGTGCCCTATCCTATATCGTTGCCAGAAGCAGGATTGTGGCTAACTTTAGCCTTAAATAAAATCAAATTTACTGATGCTAGAGTGTAGGGTGGATGACCATTATACCAATTTGCAGCCCTCTAACCTCAGTAGTTTTTAAGATCTGAGGGTGGACAGAAAAAGTGCGGACAGAAAAAAGTGCGGACGGGCAGACAAAGCCAGCACAATAGGTTTCTTTTACAGAAAACTAATAATGTCTATTTACGCTCACCTTGATTTTTTGTACTTTGAGAAATTATTAAAAAAAAATTCCAAACAGGGTACGTATTGAGATACCTGGTTTATTTGCTTTCCTTGTTGGAAACGGAGGACTGTGGAGCTGAATAAACATGAGATTGCTCACAGGTCTACGACTCGATTCCATCACGAAAACCTTCCTGCTACTAAAGCCTTGTTCACATTTAGAAAAACTTCGTGGTATTACAGTACATTTTGATAACACCCGATTTAAAGGCTGAAGGACTGTTTGAGAAAGCGTAGGCCACCATTGATTAAAACGTCTCAGTATGCTGTGTGTGTGTGTTTTTTTTTTCTCTTTAAGGCGGTCTGGAACATTTGTAATGCGACTCTGTTTTACTTCCTCCGAATAATGGATTTATCTCGGCTGCCTACTAACTGACGTTATCTGAGATGCCCAGGTCAGAAAGTATATTTGGATATGACCTGAAATTATCTGGAAGGTTTAATTTGATCTTTGTGAATAACCTTTGTTTCATTTACTTTCTGACATTCTCTGTCTCTAAGACATTTTTACACATGCAATCCTCCATTGCTTCTAAAAATCATAAGTTGTAGCGAATTAACTTGTCTGCATAAACTAGTGTCACCCGATTCTTATGACAAGTCAGGAAGAAATAATTCAAATAATTCAGGTACACATGTGGTAGGTCAGCGAGAAACAGTTTTACTGAATGCGTTTAGTAAGCCCCTAAAGCTTCGCAGGTTAACATTTGATCGTTTTTAGTTTTCTGTAAAAGAAAACTATTGAGATGGCTATTTGTCTGTCCGTCCGCACTTTTTCTGTCCGCCCTCAGATCTTGAAAACTACTGAGGCTAGAGGGC
This sequence comes from Macrobrachium rosenbergii, assembly GCF_040412425.1. NCBI lineage: Eukaryota > Metazoa > Arthropoda > Malacostraca > Decapoda > Palaemonidae > Macrobrachium > Macrobrachium rosenbergii. The sequence goes on from NC_089746.1 coordinate 34,036,687, forward strand.
TGCAAATTGGTAAGTTGATCATCCACCCTCCAAACATCAAACATAGCAAATTACAACCCTCTAGCTCAGTAGCTGTTATTTTATTTAAGGTTAAGGTTAGCCATGAATCGGGCATCTGGTACTGCTTGAGGTGCCAGCCGCCGACGAATCTTCACTTGACCGCATCTGGGGAGCAACTGAGTTCTGCCCGGTCGTGGCTGAGAGTTTCATACTGCAGCACTAAGAGAGTTTCGTACAGCATTATATGCTGTACAGAAAACTCAACTTCGGCGTATTACTTACATGTTTTTTTTTCAACGCCATTACAAATGTTTGCTCATAGTAACAGTCTTACCAAACCGCTGAAACTGTTTTGAAGGGATCGGAACCCATCTAGTTCCTGACACTCCCCCAGTTATTTCCGTGGTGCATCATGCTGCACAACGCAATATTGAATTTTTCTTTGGTTCTTAAGAGTCTGGTTGTATAAAGCACAGAGTTTATCCAGAAGTAAGGATTATCCCAAATTCTTGAACAACTAAATGACCCTAAGAACTAAGATTACCATTGACTCTGTTGATATTCTAAAAGACCTTCCATAACAGACACAGAACAACTGAAAACATTTCAGACGAAACGACACACTTCATTAATGAAAAAAATTAGAATTAAAGTCACTTCCAACGGCAAGGCTGCATCTTTCCAAATGACGTGAAATCACCACAAGTCCCGATCCCAAAAGAGTACAACTCCAAAGGTCAAAACAAGTCTAAAGCCGATCATTAACTCACGTGACTCTGGGCCGGCACCTCAGCGCGACAGCTCACTGTAACGATATTAAAGAATTTACTGCTAGTCTCCAGAAATAGTTTACGAGTCAGTGTGAAATTAGTATTTACGGAGCATCAGTATAAATGATGCATGTAAGTCTAAACTTTTACGAGCATGTACAGTAAATAACTGTGAATAACCACTTTTCATAATTCTGTAGTCAATGTAAATAAATCAGTTAAATATTCCAGCATGATTGAAAGTGTGTGACGCCGAGTCTCAAAGGGAAGCAAGGTTGCATGCACACAAAAACATCAGTATAAGGTGTTCTGCTCCGACGCGGCTTGACTAACAATCTATGCAGCAACAAAGGAAAGACTCGTTGCGAACAGCCACCTCACCGTCATTTGAAACTGAAACATTTCTATTAACACCTAGCTAATGACATCTTCATTAATGAGTGAGACAGGTGAACCGATAAAGAAATGAACGACAGAACGTAGTATTAGATAAAAATCCTCAAACAGCGAGCATAAAATACGCAGCAGGTCTAATGGCTGTAATTAAAAACGACACTTGTGACTGTGCGTATCTTGACTTCATTATGTCAGGTCAACATTTTACTTGAACTATTTCCTCATCGGTCGATCTTCCATAATGATTTTAGTGCTCAAATTGCTGACCTCGCGTTACGAATCAGCCATGTTTGGTCGGCAAAATGACAGGAACTAACTACATGCAATTATGCCTTTTCTCATTGTTTCTATTACAACGGACCGACTTAAGGAAAAGAATTAGAAATTTTTATTAAATGTATTTGTTTTCAAGTGAGTCATAGAAAACTGTCCTTATCTTACCTTTAAATTATCATTTATCATTATTCGAGTTCCTTGATAGCTGTGATTCTCTCTCATTCCCTCCTTATCATATTCTATGCATGATGATTTTTTAACATTAAAATATCACTAACCGTATGTCTGAATCGCAAATCTCCATTATATGTAATAGGAACTGAATCCAAAAGCTGAGTTCAAACGATTACATGTCTCCAAAAATATCTCGCTTATATTTATTTACAAGTCTTTAAGTTCGCCTGAGGATGAAGCTAAATAATCGAAGACTAATACTATCAGCAATGATTCGCTTGTTTTTCAGACAAGTTTTCGAAAGAAAACGAGAAAACTTTGGATGATTTATAACGTTCCTTTTTATTAATTTTATTTGTTCTTATTTTAGCGGCCGGGTTATTGAAACAGACGTAGCTCATTATTTCTATTATTATTTCAGCAGATGAAACCTATTCTCATGGAACATGCACACAGGGGCCATTGACTTGAAATTCAAGCTCCCAAAGAATGTTGGCTTCAGCCTCCCACCGCAGACCCCACACTGCAGCAGTAACTGATCATGATGCAGAGCCAGTGATTTTTCATCGCCCTGGGGAAGACGCAAACCCGCGACGTCTGAGTGGCATGGCACCACTCCATACTCAAGATACTGTGCGGCAGAAGAAACAGAAACTAGTATGAATTTCTAAGAAATTCAAAACCCTGCTACGAATTTAATGACTGACCTTTCTCTGTTACCGCATCAACTTCTCCGGTATGCGAAACTACTTACAACTGAGAAACTGAAGACTTGGAGGACGAAAGTAAAAGCATTATGCGCATAATGCGGGTATAAATTACCTGCAATGCTACATTCCCTATTACTGAAGTGGAGATTAAGGAAATCTAGGTGATGATTCAGTGGCCTACTACCAATGGTATTAACCAATAACTCTTAAAAAAATGTTATGAGAACAACGACTTACGGTACCCCAAAGTAAAAGAAACAGTAAGAAGATAACCCTTTGAGCCGAAGAACTAAAAAGGTGTAGCACCCATCGAGACGCACGCTTACATCGACAGATAGGCACTCTGCAAGTAGGAAAAATTTGAGAAATGGCTGACTAACACGATGTCCTGTTTTGTATAGCATACGTTTATCTTCATATTCATATAATGTTCGACTTGAGTTAAATATATCATAATCATAATGTTTTAGCAGAATTATGGATATGTACTCCAAGTGGCAGCTATGCTACATATTGAGTAATACCCCTGTATGAATGCATGACTTGGTAAAACTGGTAACTATCACGAAAACTTATCAGTGGTAAAAAAAATTTGCCGTCAGAAATAACTGGCTGCATGAAAATCAGTTTGTTTTAATTGAATGCAAAACTTCTCACCACTTGACTTAGGTCATCGAAAATCGAACTGAAACAGCCTGGGTTTAAAAATTAATTGGTGGTGTACCTGAGACACTTAAATTTTACAGATCGTATTACTCCGCCTCGGGAATCAAATGTTTTGATATCAATAATTGTGTTAGAGGAGTAAATGTTTTAAGAATGTTTGATTAGTGTATTGGAACAGTTCGGTTTTTCATAACAACGTTCTGTCCAGTTAGTCTCGAAATCATTTTAATCTCAAATCATTTGCGTGAGAGTTGATTTATTCATTTCAGTACTAAATCTGTAATCTCAGTTGGTGAGAGTTGTTTTTTCCAGAATTGCTTCTGAATGAATCCTCCCATCAATCATTTCTCTTGTCTTAGGCAGCTTGTCTTCAAAAGGCATATCCATATCTTGTATTTGGATCTGCAACTAGTTTTGTTTATGCAGTACCACTTCTCCTTTGTACTTTTCCGCGTTTCATAGCTAATAATCCTATTGAATCTTGTTTTGAGATCCATGTGTTTTAAAACCTTTTTCCTTGCAATGGATCCATTATAAAACGATCGCCGTATTCTGTTATAATGCTTGTATTCACCCACAGTATCATAATTACTTCTCTCTTTCTCTCTTCTTAACTATCTTAACTAATTTATCATGGTCCTGTACTGAAAAATTAATATTTCGATCCGTATTATGAGAAACAATTAACAAGTGAAAAATGCGCCGAAGTTTCTTCAGAGCAATCGAGTTTTCTGAACAGCGTATAATCAAGGCCACCAACGAAAATAGATCTATCTTTCGGTGGTCTCGGTATAATGCTTGTATGAGCCGCGGCACATGAATCTTTAACCACGGCCCGGTAGTGGCCTGCCCTATATCGTTTCCAGAATCACGATTTATGGCTAACTTTAACCTTTGATAAAATAATAACTACTGAGGCTAGGGGGCTGTAATTTGCTATGTTTGATGATTGGAGGGTGGATGATCAACATACCAATTTGCAGTCCACTAGCCACAGTAGTTTTTAAGATCTGAGGCTCGGACGGACAGACAAAGCCGACGCAATAGTTTTCTTTTATAGAAAACTAAAACCCAGTACCGATTCCTTGTCCCCATCTGTCCTCAGAGAGGTTAAAATCTACTTTTGGATGATAGCCACCTCTTTTGTTTAAAAAAATGAATTGTTATGAAATCGTGATATTCTTTTGTTACCTCGTAAATCAGATATTTTGTAAAATATGTTGTCATTAAGATTTTTTATTCCCTCCCAGATCAACCTAAAAAGACTTCACTCCAACTCTTCTCCGTTTTTCTTTGCGCTTTTTTACCTTCACCAGTTTTTCCAAATTTCGGGTAACAGCTTTTCCTCTCATATGTACCTGGAAACCGTCCTTATGGACGTTTGACCCATGATATCAAAATGTTAGAAAAAGAATATCATAAAAACATTTTTTATCCGTAAAGGAATTACAGTCTAAAAATCATGAGTTTTATAGTTTTTTTAAGGCAGCATATTAAAACCGACATTCTCAATTATTTTGTCTGTACCTTATGGACGTTTGACCTATGATATCAAAATGTTAGAAAAAGAATTTCACAAACATTTTTTTCAATCCTTAAGGCAAGAATATTCTAAAAATCATGAGTTTTATAGTTTTTTTTTTTTAAGGCAGCATATTAAAACTGACATTCTCAATTTATCTTTCTGATATAATTCCTCTCATGGTTGTAGTATATTACTCCACCGCAAGATCATAGGTAGAAAGAAAACAGAAGGTAGGAACCTATATCCACTGTTCAGAGGCGTTCCTCCGAGTCATCTCGATGCCCAAGGAGGAGAAAATGTAGAAGATGAAATAATGAATTCCCATGGGACGTCTTAATTCACTTCATTTAACTGCGTGCAGCCCGTTAAGGATTTGTTGTGCTTGTTGACGCTACAGAGACAACAACAGTCGTACAACGAATTTAATGAAAAGCAACAAGAACAAATAATGAAGAAGGGACCAACTTCGAATTTCTCAAGGGTGCCCAAGTTCGCACTTTTCCTCAAAATGGTGAAAAATATCAATTGATTCAATGCCCCTGCCCTGTTTTCCCAATTCTCTGTTTGTCTGTCTGTCTGTCTGTCTCTCACTTAGAGCGCAAGCTTAAACACCAAATTTCTTAGTCTCTCCTCTCTCTCTCTCTCTCTCTCTCTCTCTCTCTCTCTAACGCACGTAATCATACACACAAATACACAAACACACACAAACACACGCATTGTCATCCCTCATGTCCAGGTTGCGATGGCGGGTCCCGAAGTTATCCCAAATGAACCGAACAGCGGCCGAGATGAGGAAAGTTTGGCAGTGTAGCTACACTATAGTGTCGGATACGGGGGCCGTTACGACAAGGGTTTTACTAACCCCTAACTCTCCCACCCTTACCCCCCAAACCCACGCTCAACGGGCCGATCCCCTCCCCCACCCAAACTGCTATTTTGTGGTCTCCCCGAACTCAATTTTCTATTTGCACTTTTTATTCACTGGTAGGTTCATTTTCCGTTTTCCTTTTCCTTTCATTTCCTTCGATTTCACGCATCGATCCGACGGAAATGTGTTGCTTTCACTTGTTCCCCAGTTGCCGCAGTATTAAAGAATTTCTCAGCACGTAGTAAGTTTTTAACACATACACGATCACTATACATTAGTTCGGTCAGCTAAGTTGAGCAGCGACGAGTCTGGTTGGGTGTTTTGCTACGTAATCGAAAAAGAGACGCTTGATTACTCGTGGCAGGTTTGGCCTAGCAACACTACCACAACACTACCATAGAAGACTTGCTATAACCCATGAGAGTAGAATCTCCTACAGCCATCCCTCCATGAGGAAAGGCGTTCTGAATATATATATATATATATATATATATATATATATATATATATATGTATATATATATATGTATATATGTATGTATATATATATATATATATATATATATATATATATATATAAATAAATAATCAACATATATATATATATATATATATATATATATATCAAATGTATATATATATGTATATGTGTATATATATATATATATATATATATATATATATATATATATATATATATATATATATATATATATATAATCAATATATATATCATATGTGGAATATATATATATATATATTATGTATGTACTATATATATATATATCATATATATATATTTATATGAAAGATATATATATATATATATATATATATATAGTCATATATATATATATATATATATATATATATATATATATATATATATATATATATATATATATATATATATATATATATATATATATATATATATATATATATATATATATATATATATATATATATATATATATATATATATATATATATATATATATATATATATATATATATATATATATATATACATACACACAAGTATTAATTAAGCTACAAATGTCGTTTAATATCCAATTCTTTGTACCTCGGAAGTAATATATGTATTATATAGTAATAATCAACACACAATCACTTGTGGGACAGAAATAAATTTCTGACTCACATCAGGATCGAATCCAGGTCTTTCAATTGAAAGGCAAGGGCGCTGCCCACTAGGCCACACAAGTCATCAGATTAAATAAACAGGTCATAATTATTCCAGACCACAATAAATGTCATATAGTATGTAAAAGAACACCACTTCCAAAATATTCGTCCCCACAGGACGAATCCAGAATCCCTGTTAAAAGAAACATATATATTAAAACCTGAAATGGTGTTAAACAATATTCAAAACTGAAAAATGCACAATGGAGAACAGAACAGGAAAATCCATAATGGAGGAACAGAGGAATCCCACTGCAACACAACTGGGTATTTCCACATAATGTCTGGAAAAGATATAAGTGTTAATGAGTTATCTTACTTACTTCTATGACGTCATATCACTTATCTTCACAGTGGCAGTTCTTAAACACTGCACAACAAGCAAATCATATCCAGCCACAAAACGAAGTCCCTCGCGATTGTCTGATCCTCTGATATACCATTAAAAAGTGCAACGTACATGCACACTCATTTAATCACTTCTCCCCAGAAGCGTGACGACACCGGTTCAATGTTTGAAGGATCACACTGTCTCCGTGCACTAAGGCCATGATCAGAACGCCAAATGCATGCGTCAGATACCCACTGTATCTAACTGTGTAAACCTCCAACGTCGACATAAATGCACCTGCCAGATGTACTTCTGACTTCTGACAGGCCAGCACATAGTTCATCAAAGACTTTGTATATATATATATATATATATATATATATATATATATATATATATATATATATATATATATATATATATATATGTGTGTGTGTGTGTGTGTGTGTAATTATAGTTCTCGTTGTGTGATTGGTAGTAGCCTTTTAACCGACGCTTGGAGATGCAGGTTCAGCTCCTGGGCACGGACAAGCTGATGGGCACTCTTTTTTAAAGATCTTTTGGCTCTGTTTAATTATCCAGTGAGTTAGGCCTCTGGTGGTTAGAAGATTGCAGTGATCGCAACCAGGAGTGAGAAGGATACTTTGCACACAATCTCACCCCAAAAAGAATTATCGAGAACCAGACGGGTAACACCTTTTGAGACACCTTCAGAGAGAGACTAGGCGCACAGAAAAAATTACACACACACACACACACACACACACACACACACACACACACACACACACATATATATATATATATATATATATATATATATATATATATATATATATATATATATATATATATATATATATATATATATATATATATATATATATATATGAATACAAGAAAGGAAGCAATGTTCCTTTTACCAAATGTATTTTGTCTCACCGTTACTTTATCTGAAAGGAGGTATTTCATACTATAATCGTCATTTTAGTAGTCATGGCCACAATTAATTTTGGTTTTCTGTAAAAGAAAACTATTGTGATGGCTATCTGGCTGTCAGTTCACACTTTCTCTATCCGCCCTCAGATCTTAAAAACTATTGAGGCTAGAGGGCTTCAAATTGGTATGTTGATCATCCACCCTCCAAATTTCATTAAACATACCAAATTGCAGCCCTCTAGCCTCAGTAGTTTTGATTTTATTTAAGGTTAAATTTAGCCAGATCGTGCATCTGGCACCGCTATAGGTGCCAACAACATAGGCCACCACCGGGCCTTGCTGAAAGATTCATGGGCCGCGGCTTAGAGTTTCATGGGCCGTGGCTGAGAGTTTCATGCAGCATTGTACGCTGTACAGAAAACTCGATTGGGACGAAGAAACTTCGGCGCATTTTTTACTTGCTTTTATGGCAATCAACATATTTAAAATATAAGAACTTTGAATAGTCCAAGAAAAGAATAGTTTTTATTGAGCGTGGGAAAGCCATTTTGCACAGAGTGCGATTTTTGCTTGAAAGATTTCAAATGAAAATTAACACTCGTGTCGAAATATCTGTATTATTTCACCTGAATTGGGGTTACATTAGAAAACGAGCAAATTTTGCCGAGTCATTTTTTCTCGATAAGAAAGCGCAAAGCTTTATTTGATTAACACTTTATTTTTCATTTTGGAATACGGACTGAAATGTTTCTTTCATGTTGCCAAAAATATTAACTTTTATTTTTCGTTTCTCAAATGGCAATTACGACAATTAAATTACAGATAATTAGGAAGCACCGATGTTATTAATTTGTGGAACACAGACATTGCACTTTCTCTCCTCTTTCATTTTACAAAAACTTCTTACTTTTTTATGTCTGACATTCAGTTGGAAATTACGATGATTTGATTCTAAGACCTTGCTTAATACAAAATGTTATCTGTATTTTGGTTTATTTCATTTGGACATGCTGTCTATTCTTGAATTTACACTTTTTATCTTTTTACTTACTTGAGGCCTTACTGGGGAAAAACTCTTTTTTTATATTCTTTGTGGATTATTATTGCTTCTTTAAGTCAGATTTTATTTAGTCCCTTTCATAACAACTAAATTCAGAAATAACGCAATTGATTGTTACATGAAGTCTTTAATGTCTAAATGAATTTTGTCCAAACAGATGTTTTCTTAGAATGATAAAATCTTGTCATTGTTCACACTTTCTAGATTACTACTGATAGACTACACCAATGCCGGACGCTATTTCGAATTCCTTGTTCTGAGGGAAGTTAATATCATAAAACACTCCAATTTTACAGTTATGTTATTATTCGCATTCGTTATTTATTATTTCTATTTTCAGAAGGACGTTGAATAAAGATTTAAATGGATATGTTTTCTTATTTTGATTTTTGGCTGCCATGCCCATATCATGAAACCTGTTTCTCAGAAGCTTCACTTTCTGTGTTTTAGTCTGTTTCTCGCCTGATGCTTTGAAGAGTTTACACTTCGTTTCAAAAAGTTGTTTTTATGAACCTTTGCCTTTTTCATAACTGAAGGGGAGCGTTTTGTAGAGGCCGAATGTCATATCTTTTTTTTTTTTTTGCATATTACTGTTCTTGTTGTTAGCCCTCACATGCAAAAATTTGTAGAGCCGTTAAGTTAGTGCTTTGTTGGGCCTCCCAATAAAAAACAAATTGTAAGAATGTACAAATGCAAAAGTTTAAATTGTGCCGCTGATTGATATATTTTCATTCGATTACAATTGGTCCTGCTAAAATTTAGATAACCTTTATAAAGTTGGTCTTTGACCCTGTGTGAATAATTCCTTATATTTCAGTTGGGGGCTTCACACAGTACCCTTATGAAAAGGCTTCTCATGGTAAAAAGGCCTAAAAACGAGCTTTTCAGGTAAAATAATACGCTTGACACATAGAACCAGAAAGGAAGTTGCGTCTGAGGTAGCGAAAAATACATGATAAGAGTGCTGACAATCAACTTTGCTAATGCCTCAGAGGCACATTTCAAAAGATGCCAGCATTTTAGTTGATGCCTTTTACGGCCACTCAAAGGCCTCTGATTACACATCTGCAAAGTGCCCGATGCAGATGTCAAAAATGCTCCATGACGCCATTCATCTCTTGGTCATGTCATCTTCTTTAATTCTGTTCTATTACTAGATCACTTATACGTAGCTTTATTCCCGATGCCGACTCATCGCCAATCATCATAACGATGCTTAGCTTTTGCTAAACACTAATTTTACTGCTTGGAAATGGAAAATAAGTTTTATCTTTATGGCTGTGCATTACGAATTTATCCATTACTTACCAGTGACGAATGACCTTTCCAAAGAAGCAGCGTTTGCAAACATCTGTATTGGTTGTTTGTGAGAAAAGTACAATTGTTGATAATGGTAGATACGCCACTCTGGTAGACTTGGAACACCATTCTCCCTCAAGTGTAGAGTTTCGGAAAGACATCTTTCGAAGCGAGGTTCTCATAAGTCAACTGAAAATGAGATATGGATTCAAGATTGTGCATTCACCGCAGGGCTTCAATGAACTACGAATAACTGGAGAAAAAAAAAGATATTTTGTATGAGGTAGATGCTAAGCCCTAGCCAAGCATTGTGAAAATCATATCTTCTCGCTTAAAACATTGAAATGTCGCTCTCCCATCCAACTGTGCCATATGTTTTGTGTAACCTACAATTATCCCAATTAAATATTGTGAAAATGTAACAGCGTAATTATGTCATATCCCCAAGACTCCTACGTGTTAGCTGGCCCTTGCTGCCATTGATGGCTGATATCGTACATGTATTTGAGAAAGTTTGTATGGCTCTATTCTGTATGCCCATCTTCTCCCATACCGCTGAGCAGATTCAGTTGCAGATTGTTTCAAACATACAGCTCTTCACACAGAAACTAGGGTTGTGCTTTCTTTGTTTACAAGATCATTGCATTCTAGGCCAGAATTTCATTTTAATCATTCCCCAGCCTTTATGCTGCCAGGAAATCCGTGACAACTTTGCATGAAAATAGGAAGACAAACAGAGATGAACGCACCAGAAAACTAATAATGACCGTTCGTTTGGTCTAGGTGATACATTCATATTTAATGCTACTTCTCACAACTTTTTTTTTTTTTTTAGGTTTGATTAGGCAATTCGGAATAGCCGTACGGTAAAGTAACTTTGGCCTCTGTGGATGGAGTACCTCCATGGACCTGAGTTTCGCTCATTTTAAAAATTATTTCAAGAGCACAAGAACTGAAAACTAGATCCAAATTGTGGCCTTTGGTTTAGAAACAACAACAATAGACAGTAACTTTGACCACTGAGCTATCAAGAGAGGTAGAAGTTGATATCGACTCTGCTGTACATATGCCCGTCGAATTCAGGTTCTGTACTTAAAATCGATATCAGCCTATCTAAACCTGATTGTAACACTTGGCATCTAATGAAGGATTGTCGCTTTTACTCAAGTAATTTCTTTATATTCACAAATATTAAGCCACAAATCGTAATATCAAATTCACTATACTTTGTCAATAATTTGCACACAAGGGGAATTATAATTAAAAAGCTAAAATCCGAACCGAGGCCTTTGGTTTAGAAACAGCATGACAGTGACATTAGATTCAGGCCCTGTCTTAGAATGGATATCAATCCATATCCATCATGACGGCATGTTGCAAAGTTTGCAACACTTGCCATATGAAATTTTGTCATTTATGCACATGTGACGCTTTCATATTCACAATTACTAAGCCAGAAATATCGTTTAATATCGCAATCCTTATACCTTGGGAATAACTTGCACCCACAAGAAATTATATCTATTAAGAGCGTCTGGATTCGACACGTGGCATTGTTTCAGAAACAAATATAGACGGTGATTTTTACCTCCTGGCCATGAAGAGAGATAGAAGTTGATATTATCAGCTCTGCTATACAAATTCCTTTGAATTCAGCGTCTATGACTAGAACAGATATCAACCCATCACCATGATAGCTGACAGGCATGTTTGTAACACATAGTATATGATTTTTTTTTTCACATCCATCCGTGCAGCAACAACTATCTATTACAATTCCCTTTGTGTGTAAGTTATCCCAGGAAATACTTAATTCAATATTAAACGATGTTTTTGGCTTCAGATTTATGAATATAAAAAAAGTCGTGCGTGTATAACTAATAAAATGTTATTTATATATATATATATATATATATATATATATATATATATATATATATATATATATATATATATATATATCTTTATATATACACATATATATATAGAATTATATATATATATATATATATATTAATACATATATATATATATATATATATATATATATATATATATATATATATATATATATATATATATATATATATATATATATATAT
>NC_089746.1:34051511-34069011 GCF_040412425.1 Macrobrachium rosenbergii
GAAGGTTCTCTCCCTCAGCTGAGGGAAGCAAGGAAAAGAACTGAAGAATAACGGTCAAATACGGCTCTCGAGTTCCATATTCTCTCTCTCTCTCTCTCTCTCTCTCTCTCTCTCTCTCTCTCTCTCTCTCTCTATATATATATATATATATATATATATATATATATATATATATATATATATATATATATATATATATATATATATATATATGTGTGTGTGTGTGTGTGTGTGTGTGGTCTGTCTGTCTATTTCGATTAGTTCCTCATTGTTAAAAAAATCAGGTATGTTTCATAAATCAGGTGGCAGCTAATATTTGTAGGCATCATAATAATTCATAAATAATTTAGATTGAAATCACATTTCATCCTATCTAATAAAGTATATATATATATATATATATATATATATATATATATATATATATATATATATATATATATATATATATATATATATACATATATATATATATATATAATTATACATATATATATATATATATATATATATATATATATATATATATATATATATATATATATATATCTATATATATATACTGACTAGCTTGATTTACATGTAGTTTTTTTAGCAATGTTTATCAGGCGTTCCTCCTTTAACGCCTTTAAAAGAATACTGGTGTTCTGTAAACAATATGAAATCAAGCCTTTAAGTAGGTAAAGTCACATCACTGCCAAACATACTGAACTGGGGAGAAAATAACACCATACATAACAAAATTACAGACATTTCTTCAGTTCAAGGACAAGTAAAATTAATGAACCATATGTTTGGAATTGCTTGTGGTCATTGCATTCATATTTAATTTTTCTAACACTGTGACCGAGGAACTTCTTCAAAAGAAAATCGAAAACTTTGCTACTGTAAGAGGACACATAGTTAAATAAGACATTTGGTTTCTGTTCGAATCACGTTTACAAAAAAATATTTCTTTTCTCTCTCATCTTCCTACCATTTATTTAAGGTCAAGAAACTAAAGTCACTGCGAACTGCTTGAATATTTGAAGGCAGTAACTGACACCTCCAACAAAGTTTCAAAAGTATTTCCAGTTTTCTTCTCCTTCCGTTGCGTTAAATTTATCATTAGCATGAGCGCTGTTATCAACTCTCAGTTCTATAACATTTCTGTTCGCCAGGGAATGTAAAAATCCAGGGAACAGTTTCAGAACCTGTTCCAGATGTCTTCTCAGAGCGTTCTCCTAGCTAATCACACATTTATACCTTTATATATTTATATAATTGCATATGTACACGGTCAAACCCTGAACATGCCAAACACAGACATAGATAAACATATATATATATATATATATATATATATATATATATATATATATATATATATATATATATATATATATATATATATATATATATATATATATATATATATATTCATATAAATATCTGTTTTAGTGTTTTTATATAATTTTACTTTTTTGGTGTTTTTGTGTGTGTGCGTGTGTGCGTATGAGTGGGTGTGTTTGTGCGTGTATATAATTAAAAGGCAAAGAAAGACACAACACAAAACCCATTTATCTCGGCTGACTACTTCAATCGCGATCACTGGTAACTGTGGACAGTTGGTAGGTGAGGTGAGCATTTGTATGTAATATTGACAGTAAGTGTGGAACAATGACATTAGGAGCATTAGAAATAGCTGTGGTCATGTGATGCAAGCGGTCAATCTTTTTTTTTTTTTTTTTTTTTTTAGGCCTCGTTAACTCCCACCTGCGTCAAGTCTGCTGTGTGAATCCGCTCGAAATCAGATTTCTAGTGTCCCTAGGATTGGTTTGTAGTCACTTTTACTGATGGTGGCGGATTTCAGGATCTCCGTTTCGTAAGGGCAGTGACTGAAAAAGCATCCTAGCCTTACCCCAATCTATTGGATGACCAGGATATATATTGGTCATAAAATAAGTTGGAGTGGAGCTAAATTTAGATTATGAACCTACTTGGAGGACACTGGAAATTTGATTTCATGGATGATTAATTTAAAGACCTGTCTTTAAGCCAGTGTTTCAACGAATCGGGCTAGCGGACTCGACCCAGGCGGGAACCAACAAGGAATACAACAACGACGGTTTGACTCTCACATTACAGTACCACACCTTTGTTCCATATGGGTAATCTTGTCACCTACCACCTGTCCGCATTCACCAGTTCTTCAGAAGTAGAGTACCTTCACTCGAGAGTTTCTAGTATGCTGTCTCCCAAGACTAGTAGATTCTATAGAATTTTATGTCGATTTAGTATCTTTGCGGGTGAGCGCAAGCTTAGAGTGCAGTGCCTGTTTCAAAGAATGGCATATCTGCAGACTGCAGTACCCACAGTCCAATTTCCATTCGTCCTGTGCTCTCCAAAGTTTCTGAAAACTTATTTTTAAGCCATTATATAAATATGTTGAATCTAAAGGATTGTTAGTTGATAGTCTATATGCATACAGGAAGTAGTTAGGTGTGGTGCTCTTTCAGATTTGACATGCCATTTGCAAGAGAACCTTGATAAGGGTTTTGAGTGCAGAGTAATTCAAATAGATTTAAGTTCTGCATTCGATTTAGTAAAACATAAGGTACTTATTTATAAACTCCAGAATCTTGGAGAGGGTGGATATGTTTTAGGATAACTATAAGACTTCCTTACAGGCAGGCAGCAGCAAGTTGCTGTTGATGGGATCTTTAGCAAACCAAGATCTATTGTGTCTGTAGTTTCACAGGGTGGTGCTCTTAATCCACTGTTATTTTTAGCGTATACAAGCGATATGGCTGTTGGCCTGGAAAACAAGATTGTTCAGTATGCCGATGATACAACATTTGTGGGGCATAGTAAAGTCTCCACTTATGAGAAATGAAGCTGCCCCAGCCTCAATCAGGACATTGAGTCGGTGGCGTATGAGGCTGAACTCCAGTAAAACGAAAACACTGTTGATTAGCAGATCTCATACGATTTCCACCTCATCCTCCCCTTTTGGTGGATGGGACTTTGCTGAATGAGTCTGAAGCTTTAACTATTCTAGATGTAACTTTTGACTCACATCTTACATTTGAGAAATATCAAATGAAAGTGTCAGCAAATTCCTCACGAGAGTTAGGCATTGTCCGTAAGGCCTCATAACGGATAAAATCAGTGCAGCCTATTTTAGGTCTAGAATACTGTTCTCCGGTGTGAATGTCTGCTTCTCCCAGAGATTCATCTTTTTTAGATAGAGTGGTTCTTGGTGGTAGGTTTCTGTTTTCTAACAGTAGCAGTTATGACACTGACCATAGACGGATGGTGTCTTGTCTGTCATTTTTTCATGAGTTGTATTTTAACAGAGATCTTTCAGATTCACAATTGATCTCTGATCCCCTTTTCCTTACGAGAGCAACCAGATTCGCTGAACAGCAGCACCATTAGGCAGTAAATGTGCCTTGCTGTCAAACTTCTCAGTTCCAGAGGTTCTTTAATCCTCACACCGTTGGATTGTGGAACAGCCTCCCTAATGAGGATGTCGTGCAAACTGGAACTTCAGAAGTTCAAGCGAAGATGCAGTGCATTACTACTCGAATACGTTTCAACATGCATTTTGATATTTTACTAACATTTTTATTTTTTATTATGTATTTGATTTATCTGTTTTTCTAATAACTGATCTCCTTTTTCTGTATTTCCCATTACCTTCTGTCACTTCTTTCGAAAGAACACCATATTCTTCGGAAGATTGAATTTCAAGTTAATGGCCCATGTGGGCTTGTTCCAAATGTATATGGTTCATCGTCTGAATAATAATAATGATAACATGACTATAATGTAAGCTTTTTTCTTATGGGACTTTTAATTTCAAAGTACGTTGTTTATATATATATATATATATATATATATATATATATATATATATATATATATATATATATATATATATATATATATATATATATATATATATATATATATATATATATATATATATATATATATATATATATATAAACATATATATATATATATATATATATATATATATATATATATGTGTGTGTGTGTGTGTGTTTGTGTGTATGTGTGCGTGTGTGTGCGTATGTGTGGTTGTGCCTGTTCACTATTACTATGCGTAGTTAAGGACTGAATTTCATGAAATAGCAGTGATACAATTGTATGTATCTTTTTAAGAATCACATTTTTATTGTTATTTCAAGCGGGGTCCCGTATTATTGATATTTTATCGTTTCCATTTACGCTCGTATTTGTTTTCCATTTATTTTCGCGTTTTACACGATGCTCTTTATCATGGCCGAAACAGATTGCGTACAACATCCCGTCCTCAAAGGCTTGATCAAATATGAAATAACTTTTTTTTTTTTTTTTTTGTCGAAACAGTTGCAATTTCGGACACGCAAATTGTGAACTGTGGGTTGCATCTGTATAGAGCGTTTTGAGAATAAGTTTCAGTACTCAACCGAGGTTTAGTCTCATTAGTTTTAAGCCATCCGTTTGTCCTGAAACTCGTTTCTGAATATTTATTCTCCTCATTAAATTCAGGTAGTTTATTGTAAATGAAGTACATGCTCCATTCTTGTTGACCTTGTTAGCAGTGACCTATTATTATTTGAACTTCGTTTAATATAAAGCGACCTAATTAGTTGTCATTTTTTTAATTGTCTTTCCCAGTTTTTTTAATAAATTTTGCATGAAATGCTTTGTGTGTATTCCATCGACGAGGGCTTTAAAGGTTGACCCCTTGCTATTTTCGACTCGCTCAATTAAGCGCAGAGTAATAGGAACCCCATATCTGCAGGGGTGCCGCTCCCCTTTCTGGTATGAGCCCAATGATTTAAAGTCACTCTCTCATTTCATACAGACCTCGGATCTCTGTACACCCGATGCATAACACTTAATGATCTCATTTGTCGTAGGTATATATATCCGCTCTTTCAGGGAAAAAACACGAAAGAAAACATCGTAACTACAGCCCCCTTGTTAATAATAATAATAATAATAATAATAATAATAATAATAATAATAATAGTAGTAGTAGTAGTAGTAATAAGTAGTAATGTAAAATGTGCATGATGACACTTACTTGAATAATGATATTGACTTCAGCATAGCAATAAACTAATGATGATAGTATTAATAACATGAGGAACACTAATGATGTTGATAACAGTAATTACAATCATTAAGATGACGCCGACACTGAATGTAATAATAGTAACTATGTCAGTTAATGAAAACAAACAACTAAAACTGGAAAAGTTAATTGAATCGACAACTGCAGACCTTTATGCGAGAAAATATAATATGATAATAAAAATAATAACAATAGCAGTAGTAGTATCAGTAGTAGTATAAGTAGTAATAATAAAATGTGCATGATGATACTTGCTTGAATAATGATATTGACTTCAACATAGCAATAAACTAATGATGATAATATTAATAGCATAAGGAACACTAATGATGTTGGTAACAGTAATTACAATCATTAACATGACGCCGACACTGAATGTAATAAGAGTAACTATGTCAGTTAATGAAAACAAGCAACTAGAACTGGAAAAGTTAATTGAATCGACAATTACAGATTTTTGCGAGAAAATATCAAACCATTATGTGAAGTAGTTTAAAATGGTTAAGCATTTACCTCAACAGGCCACATGAACCCAAGAAAAGAAAGATGATGATTGAGCTTCACCCCTGTTCCTTATCTAAAGACCTTGCACAAAAGCAGGGACCTTTTTAGTTTTCTGTAAAAGAAAACTATTGAGATGGCTTTGTCTGTCCCCTCCGCACTTTTTCTGTCCGCCCTCAGAGCTTAAAAACTACTGAGGCTAGAGGGCTACAAATTGGTTTGTAGATCATCCACCCTCCAATCATCAAACAGCAAATTACAGCCCTCTAGCCTCAGTAGTTTTTATTTTATTTAAGGTTAAAGTTAGCCATGATCGTGCGTCTGGTAACGCAACAACACAGGCCACCACACGGAGAGTTTCGGCTGCTGAGGGTTTCATGCAGTACTATACACTGGGCCGTGAAGAAACTTGATTGGGTTTCGTTGTTTATAAAATTAAGATTGTTTTTAATATTTTTCCAGTATCTAGTACGCTTGAAAAAATACAGATAAAGGCAAACGATCGTCCATTCTGTTGGCCGAAGAAACTTGTTAATAATTGAAATGGTTATTTACTTCTTTCATCTTAGTCGTCGTTTATAAAATTAAGATTGTTTCTCAATATTTTTTCCATTGTATCTAGTATGTTTGAAAAATCAGGTCGGCAGATAAAGGCAAAGGATCGTCCATTCTGTTGTTTCAAAAAGCTCCTAGTGGCCAGATACTTTGTAACTGAAAAGCAAGGATGCAGTAAACAAAATGAATATGAAAAAATTATAAGCAAGATGATTATAACTATAATTAATTAGTAAATTATATATATATATATATATATATATATATATATATATATATATATATATATATATATATATATATATATATATATACATATATATATGTACATTTACCCACGAAACTGGAGTAACAGATTTTTATTGGTTTTGGATCCTAATTTAGTAACTGGCAAAGCAAAAAGTCCAGCATATCAGGCATAATTACGCATCCAAGGCTAATCATTTTGGTATAATTGTAGAATGAAACAAACAGATGCAAATCCGCCGTATATTGTTAAGGGAAATGGAAGTTAGAGTCTGGAGCAGTAATATTTATAAACTTATGAGAAGCTTTCGCGGTCTCGTAACTTTTTTGATCGATAAATAGGTTGCACGTCTTTTTGTTACATTATCATCTAAACTGATACTAAAGTAAGAATTACAATCCACTTCAGGGCTCATTTTTACCAAGGTTGTTCGGATTCCACTAGCTCGATTATAAACGGTATAACAAGCATTTCATTGTTTTTATGAGGAATTTTGGTTGCCAGGAAGTTGGTATCGAGATGTTCACTTAAAGATGAAGTTTTTATCTAACTCGAGTATTACATAATCTTTTGGAACGACCTCAGTGTTATATGATTTTCATTGTCAAAACTCTAGCATTATTACCATCATTACTTGATTAGGTCTTGAAATTTAAGATCTTTCTTTTATCTCAACCTCTTTCGTTTTCTGATAGACAAGACTAAGTTCCAAACTTTTTTTGCCTCATAATAAAATCAAGTTAGATATTCAAAAGCCATGTCCACCCTCTTTGTATTCTCTCTCTCTCTCTCTCTCTCTCTCTCTCTCTCTCTCTCTCTCTCTCTCTCTCTCTCTCTCTCTCTCTCTCTCTGAGGCGCAAAACTTCCTTGTGAGGAGTTAAAAACATGAATAAGAAATGACGGATAAGAAACTGGGATACATTACAACCTAACTCAATTCCATTCCCATCGCGAATGCTTAGAAGAATTTTATATTTTGTCCGTAGAAGAAAAGAGAGAAAACTGACAGACGCAGGGAACATGACATTCTTTGATCGTGCTTGCAATTAAATTACTTTAATTTTCGCTTGGGTAAAGCATTCAAAAGAGTCAATGAAGCCTATATCAGGAGAAAGAAAGGCTTATTCCTTCATTATTCTCAGAGAAAATAAAGTCTTCAAACTATGTAATAGTCGAAAGTTGGGAACTATGTGGAGCAAAGCCTGAAGACAAACACCTCCTTAACTAAGTTCATTTCTTTTATGCATCACCTTATATGCCAGGCGACGAATTTTATCATCATAAAGTTATTTAATCTCACGCCACAACCACCTTTCCCTCCTTTAAAGTTAAGCATAAAACAAAGAACGTCTATAATGAGGTGCTGGTGTTGTTTTGAATAGAAAGAACGAGGCGGTAAATGATGCCAAACTTTAGCGCCATTAACATGCAAATTACACAAGGTCTCGACTTCTCTTTTTTTTTCCCATATCGCAAGATTCCTTTTTTCTAATATCTACGGTTAGAAGACCGTAAAAAGCTTATGGGTGAACGAAATACACAACGCCGGATGATGCCACTGGGACTGTGTCCCCGATGTGAAAGACCAGGAAGGGGAGAGGAAGAGCCTCGCAGAGAGAGAGAGAGAGAGGGGGATAATACGATATGGCGAGAGAAGAAGAAGAAGAAGAAGAAGAAGAAGAAGAAGCGGAGGATGGGCAACGGAGACAGGAGGAGGAGGAAGAGGAGGAGGAGGAGTAGGAGAAGGAGAATAAGAAGTAACGCATAAAAGGAAATGAAAAGTAAATGGAATGGAATGTAGAGTTTAGGCCAAAGGCCAAGCACTTGGACCTATGAGGTCATTCAGCTCTGGAAAGGAAACTGAGGGTAAGCAGGTTTGAAAGGTGCAACTGGAGGAAAACCTCGCAGTTATACTGTGAAACAATTGTTAGGAGAGGGTGGATAGCAAGATGAAAGAAAGGTAATATGAATGGAGGTACAGTAAAATGAATGAAAGAAGTTGCAGCTAGGGACCGAAGGGACGCTGCAAAGAACCTTTAGTAACGCCTACAGTGCACCGCATGAGGTGCACTGATGGCACTAAGCCGCTGCGGGCATGAAAGGTAAATGGACAATGAGAATTCCTGCTATCATGAGAATTCCTGCTATCAGCATTATAGCGACGAGTAAGAACTCCGTGGTTATTGGCTTCAGACTCAGAAGAACTTAAGGAGCTTTCTAAAGTTAACCGTCTGTAAAGATGCCATTTGACTGTTAATCAGTCATTTAATTTACCAGATATCATTAAGTGATTGTTTTCAGATATCAGCATCATTACTAAAAGAGTTTATCGTGAATTCATTTCAATTTCTCTCCCATAATCATCTGATTTATCTTCTTTTGAATTATAATGGAATGTATACGCTGAGTTTTTCATTTCAGATGCATGGTTAGCTGCTGAAATCCATCAGTCTCCGTTGATCGATACGGAGGAACCTTTGTACTTACCCTACGTCGCCTCTCACAAGTAACAGGTTTATTACTTTATATTTTGCCGACGTATCGCATCACATGTCGCCTTTTTCAAGACTCAAAAATTACACATTGACTATAAATACATAAGTAAATAATGAGCCGAAGTTTCTTCGGTGCAACCGAGTTTTCTGTACAGCGTATAATGCTGCATGAGCCGCGGCACGTGAAACTTTCAGCCACGGCCCGGTGTTCGCCTGCTCTATAGCGTTGCCAGACGCACGATCATGGATAACTTTAATCTTAAATAAAATCAAAACTACTGAGGCTAGAAGGCTGCCATTTGGTATGTTTGATGATTGGAGGGTGGATGGTCAACATACCAATTTGCAGCCCTCTAACCTCAGTAGTTTTTAAGATCTGAGGGCGGACAGGAAAAGTGCGGACAGAAAACGTGCGGACTGACAGACAAGTTTTTATTAGTTTTCTTTCACAGAAAACTAATAAAAAGTCACTTACATATCAGAATTTTTTTTAAATACCATTGGTAAAAATGCATTCGGAATAACTGAAAGAAAACCCACCAAGGCAAGAGCTAAAAAGTGACTAAAAGAGAAAGGGAGAAAATAAACATATGAGAGACAGCCGTAGCGAACGTGCTATAGGTATCTTTCACATTTATTTTCTCCGTTTTCTCTTTTTAGCTCTTGTCTTGTTGCCAAGTATTCCGTTTACTATTTTTTTTATGTATGGTATGTAAATAAAAAAAATATTATGGTATATAATTGGCTATTAATATATTGGTAGTCTATGAGTAATTTTCCAGTCTTGAAAATGCGTCGTGTGATGTGGTACGTCGGCATAATATACCTGTTAATTATTCCTTTACATATGATTTTCCATCACATATAAAGTGAATTATTCTTTAGAGATCCGTATTGCAGAATATCTCCTTATTAAGTCCTTGTAGTCAACTGTAAACTGTGATGGCTCGAGTTTTCCCTTGAAATTGTTTTAGTGATGTAAGGTTTCAGATTGTCAGCGTACATATTTTACATGTTGTATTTTTCAACTGACATTGTTAGAAATATTTTTTGGGTTTTCGTCATTTTGTGTGTGTGTGTATTCATCACATGTTTTCAACTTTTAAATTATAATGTTATGGTATCTTGCTTTTGTGACTGTTCGCCTTCGCATCGATTTTCAATTCCAACTTATTGTTAAAACTATAAAAATAAATCTTTGCAGAATAAAAAGTTGGAATCGATAGATGAATACTATTATTAAACGTCCAGCAGTTCGTCATTCGAGTGCTATTTCTGGCAGGGACCCCAGTAGTAGCAATGATAACAAACTGGCATGGAAGAGGAGCCTGGACTGAAGTATGGAGACGTGAGGCGGCTCTAAGAAAATACGAGATATCAAAACTTGATGTGATTTTTGTGCATATATATATATATATATATATATATATATATATATATATATATATATATATATATATATATATATATATATATATATATATATGTATATATATATCTATATATATAGATCCTTATAGATATATATACATATATATATGTATATATCTATATATATATATATATATATATATATATATATATATATATATATATATATATATATATATATATATATATATATATGTATGTATGTATGCGTGTGTGTAAGTAAATTGCCACGTTTACCTTTAACTGCTAAATCAAGAACAAACGCCCTTTGCGCAGAATTCCTACAAAATTTGCTCTTTTATTACCTACTCAGGGGCCCTTTTTAATAACCTGGTGTATTGAATGATGAGGTTTTTTTTTTTAGCTAGCGTGAGAACTCACATTTCCAAGACCGAACAGTGTCATGTTGAGAGAAAAGCTTCTCCCACCTTTTGAATGGAAATGAATTTTAATTATGTTGTCTAGAATAACCTGAACCATGCAGGTATGCACTGTACATTCTAAGATCAATATTGTTCCTTTAATCAATTGTCTCTCTCCCCGATATATCACTTGTTCCTTCTCATCCCCCTCCCCCCGGTAAGGGCGAACTCCGCTCGCCAAGTTTTCCATCTTTGTGGGTTTATATAATCAGCCCAGAGAATGAAGTTATAATCATCAGAGGAAGATCGGAGACGGGCCTGGTTCCCGTAAACATACGCTTAAGAAGTTAAAAAGGTTATCTCACCCTCAAGTTTCCGAGGTGGAGCAGAGCAGAGTTTGGAGGGGGCGGTGATGGAGGACGGGTATCGGCAGTTGGGGGTTAACAAGGGTGTAGGTGCCGGGGGTGCTGTGATGTGGAGGACCTTTAAGGGGAACATATATTATGCCATCACAAACATCTTTGATGTTTTCCCTTGAGGTTACGCGAGGAGAGATGGAGAACACCTCCCCTCTCCCAGGTGAAAGGAGAAGAGGAAAGGATAAAGAGGGAGTGGGGGAACGAGAGCGAGAATGCTTGTAAACACTCGTAGACAAGCACGAATGACAACAATAATCCCGTTGTTTATCAGACAGGTGGAACGAAAAGAGGCACTCCTTATTACCTTTACTATTGTGGGCTGTTTCCTTCACTGGCTTTGAGCTGTCATATATATATATATATATATATATATATATATATATATATATATATATATATATATGTGTGTGTGTGTGTGTGTGTGTATGTGTGTGTGTCTGTGTGTGTGTGTGTGTGTATATATATATATATATATATATATATATATATATATATATATATATATATATATATATATATATATATATATGACTGTGTGCGTATTTTTGTAAATATAAGAAGTTGGGGAATAACAATAGAAACATCATAAAATGGGAGGAAAAAAATATGAGCTATAGTTAAGGAAAATAAATGAAGTGATGTTCACTTGTATGACGGGTGGTAAGATTTTGTATACATAAGACTAGAAAGAATAATCACGAAGAAAGTAAGAAAGGAAAAGGCGAGAAATTAAAACAGATGAGTGAATATAACCAAACCCGTAAGAAGAGTAAGTTGTCTGACAAGGAAATTAATGCAGAGAGAAGGGTTAATGAGCACATGCATCTCACTGTAATGGATGCAAATAGACAGATGTTGCCTGAAGTTAATGCATTCTTGGGTGGTTGGGGTGAACATTTGGAAGATATGTTGAATGTCGAGGAAAGAAGAAAATTGCTCGTGGAAGTGACCTTTGAGGATGTAAAGAGAGCAG
Organism: Macrobrachium rosenbergii; assembly: GCF_040412425.1. Lineage (NCBI taxonomy): Eukaryota > Metazoa > Arthropoda > Malacostraca > Decapoda > Palaemonidae > Macrobrachium > Macrobrachium rosenbergii. The sequence goes on from NC_089746.1 coordinate 34,063,629, forward strand.
TTTGATTTGTAGGGATTACAAGTATATACTGTGATCCAATGGTAAGGTTGTGATTTACTGGCGGGGGGCGTGTAAGGCATGTCAGTATTAGGAAACGGTCTTGAAGGGGTAAGGGAATGAAATATTGGTCCTTTGTATGAAGATAGAGGTAATAGGGGAGACTGAACAATATGGGAGCACAATATTATCTTATATAACAAGAAAGGTGTATGACTGTATGGTATGCTCCTGATTTAGAAAGTAAGACAGTTGACAGCATTATTAGGGGAATAATAGAGGGAGTTTAGGCAAAGAGAAAGGTGTGGGGATCAAGAGGTTTTTTTATGGAGCAGTTATGTGTAAATTTTAAATGTGAACTGAAAAGTTGTATATGAAACACGCGAACAAAGCCTGACAGGCTAATTAGAACCAATGAAGAGTGTGTTTAATACGTAATGTTTATGAAGATAAAAGATTAATTGGTATAATTGTAAAAGTGGGTTCCGAAAAAAAAGCACGGTAGATCCTCATGTCTATTTTGATATATACTGTATATATATATATATATATATATATATATATATATATATATATATATATATATATATATATATATATATATATATATATATATATATATATACATATATATATATATAGTATATATATATATATATATATATATATATATATATAATATATATATATATATATGTATATATAGTGATTTAGAATCAGGACAACTGACTTAGGTGCAAAACAGTGGGGTAGGAAAATGGGTCATGAATGGATTGTAAATACGTTCGCGTTTCCAGATGATACAGCACTGATTAATAACAGTAAAACAGAGCTTCAGAAACCAGTGCAAGAGCGAAATTCTTGCAAGATTAGGAAACTGAGAACATAATGTTCAGTAAAAGGTAAAGTTATAATGGTACAGCATATGGAAGATGAAGCAGGTAATGTTGATATGGATGGCATAAGAATTAAATCCGTTGACTCGCATATATAGTTAAGAATAGATATGACAACTGATTATGGGATGAGAGAAGAGATAAATCGCAGAACTGATGAAAAAAAATGGGTCATGAATAATAATGAGGATTACAGAAAATGAACACAAACAAACGAACATACAGACGGCTGGAAAGAGATTTCGCAGCTGATAATAAGAAAAAAAGGGCGAGGAACAGATAACTCATTAGCACCTGATTCCACTTACAACTTGTTTAGTAAAACATACTGTTGACCCAGGTTCTCCATCTTCCTTAAAACCAGTGCATAGAGTCGAGAAACATTCTTGCCATTTTTAAAATATAATAAATTAATTTAAAAAACATAATGTTTTCGAGTGAAAGGCTCATATATAACTTACCTAATTCTTTGAAATAAATGAATCAAAATATACCTACTTGGAAGTATTCATTTTCCTACAACATTTTTTCTCGTATAATATTAAGTACGCTAACTCTTTAGCCCCTGTACAATGGATGCCTTGATTGTTATCGCTAACATGAATGGGAAATGCACTGTTTTCCCGTCTCTCATGCTGGCCTATTCTCTTTTTCAATGATTTTCCACTACGACCAGTTTAAACAATGTCAGTGACTTGTATAGAATATGATTAACACACATCCTTTAGTATTGTCAGGAAAGTTCTTTATATGTGCTTGTTTCATTCCATTGCTATTTTAAATTCCCCATTGACTAGAATGTTCTTTAGGGGATGGGTGATATTTCAAAAATTATTACTATGTGGTAGTACAAGCAGGCTTGTGTTGTTAGAATGTTCTTTAGGGGATGGGTGATATTTCAAAAATTATTACTATGTAATGTACAAGACGACTTGTGTTGTTAGAAAGGGGATGGCTGATATTTCAAAAATTATTACAAACAAACAACAGGCTTGTGTTGTTAGAACTTTAGGGGATGGGTGATATTTCAAAAATTATTACTATGTGGTAGTACAAAGTTAGAATTTCTTTAGGGGATGGGTGATATTTCAAAAATTATTACTATGTGGAAGTAAAGCAGGCTTGTGTTGTTAGAACAGGGATATATTTCAAAAATTATTACTCATTAGCACCTTGATGTTGTTAGAATGTTCTTTGGGATGGGTGATATTTCAAAAATTATTACACAACAGGCTTGTTTTAGAATTTTTGTGGGTAGGGATCATATTTCAAAAATTATTACTATGTGGTAGTACAATACTTGTGTTGTTAGAATGTTCTTTAGGGGATGGGTGATATTTCAAAAAAACTATGTGGTAGTACAAGCAGGCTTGTGTTGTTAGAATGTTCTTTAGGGGATGGGTGATATTTCAAAAATTATTACTATAGTACAAGCAGGCTTGTGTTGTTAGAATGTTTTTTAGGGGAATATTTCAAAAATTATTATTAATTTACAAAGGCTTGTGTTGTTAGAATGTTCTTTAGGGGATGGGTGATATTTCAAAAATTATTACTATGTGGTATGTACAAGCAGGCTTGTGTTGTTAGAATGTTCTTTAGGGGATGGGTGATATTTCAAAAATTATTACTAAGTACAAGCAGGCTTTTGTTAGAATGTTCTTTAAATGAATTTCAAAAATTATTACTATGGTAGTACAAGCAGGCTTGTGTTGTTAGAATGTTCTTTAGGGGATGGGTGATATTTCAAAAATTTTACTATGTGGTAGTACAACAGGCTTGTGTTGTTAGAATGTTTTTTAGGGGATGGGTGATATTTCAAAAATTATTACTATGTGGTAGTACAAGCAGGCTTGTGTTGTTAGAATGTTCTTTAGGGGATGGCTGATATTTCAAAAATTATTGTACAAGGCTTGTGGATGCCTTTAGGGGATGGGTGATATTTCAAAAATTATTACTATGTGGTAGTACAAGCAGGCTTGTGTTGTTAGAAATGTTCTTTAGGGGATGGGTGATATTTCCTATGTGGTAGTACAAGCAGGCTTGTGTTGTTAGAATTCTTTTTCAATGATTTTCAAAAATTATTACTATGTGGTAGTACCAGGCTTGTGTTAAACAATGTTCAGGGATGGGTGATATTTCAAAAATTATTACTATGTTAGTACAATCAGGCTTTGTTGTTAGAATGTTCTTTAGGGATGGGTGATATTTCAAAAATTATTACTATAGTACAAGCAGGCTTGTGTTGTTAGAATGTTCTTTGGGGATGGGTGATATTTTTTACTATGTGGTAGTACCAGGCTTGTGACTAGAATGTTCTTTAGGGGATGGGTGATATTTCAAAAATTATTACTATGTGGTAGTACAAGCAGGCTTGTGTTGTTAGAATGTTCTTTAGGGGATGGGTGATATTTCAAAAATTATTACTATGTGGTAGTACAAGCAGGCTTGTGTTGTTAGAATGTTCTTTAGGGGATGGGTGATATTTCAAAAATTATTACTATGTGGTAGTACAAGCAGGCTTGTGTTGTAAGTCTTTTTCCAATCCTGATACATTGGCTGATACGGAATCAAGAACTTTCAGTTTCTTGCCTTTGTTCCTAATCATGTTTTTTTTTTCAGGGATACAAAGCTCTTCCTTGCGAGAGTCGGTAGAGTTGTGGCCTTGCACTCGCCAGGCCCGAGTTCGACTCTCCGGCCGGCTAATGAAGAGTTAGAGGAAATTATTTCTGGTGATAGAAATTCATTTCTCGCTATAATGTGGTTAGGATTCCACAATAAGCTGTAGGTCCCGTTGCTAAGTAACCAATTGGTTCTTAGCCACGTAAAATAAGTCTAATCCTTCGGGCCAGCCCTAGGAGAGCTGTTAATCAGCTCAGTGGTCTGGTAAAACTAAGGTATACTTAATTTTTCTTTCAGGGATACATATGCGTAATACTCTTAAAAATATTGATGTGAAGACATATTCTTTACCTTATTGTTTTGGCCAGAATGAAAATGTTCATTGGCGGATATACTGGTAGATTTTCTGTAAACACTTTATTTGATACTATTACCATCTCTGTGTATTAATTAGGTAATCCAAAAATGGTAGGCTACCGTCATTTCTTATTTTCATTTTGAATTATATTGATAGGACTAATTCACTTAATTTTTACTAAAAAAAAAAGTATTTACATTTCCGTTCCATGGGCAAATACATATTATGTAATCAAAATACCTGATGCCATATTGCGTTACATGGAACGATTTTGTTATCATTCTGCTTTAAAAAAAATCCATATGTAAATACCTCACAGCAATTAATGCTAAAACGGCATTAATCTTTAGTAACTAATACATAATGACACTTCGTATGTTAATCTCAGTGTTCCAAGAAATAAATTCTTGATGAATATTACTAGTATAGAACCAGGTCATTCCCATCTTCTTTACTACAGAAACTGTAAATTCTGAATATGTTTTTGTGGGTGAAAAGTAAACAAAGATTCACTATTCCAAACATTTCCTTTAGCAAAACGCAGAAAATATAACATCTACCTATGAGTTCTACGCTACGTGCTTTCTAGTTTTCTGTAAAATAAAACTATTGAGATGGCTTTGTCTGTCCGTCAGTGTCTCTGCCCACACTTTTTCTGTCCGCCCTCGGGTCTTAAAAACTATTGAGACTAGAGGGCTGCCAGTTGGTATGTTGATCATCCACCCTCCAGTCATCAAACATACCAAATTGCAGCCCTCTAGCCTTAGTAGTTTTTATATTATTTAAGGTTAAAGTTAGCCATGATCGTGCGTCTGTCAACGCTATAAGACAGGCCACCACCGGGCCGTGGCTGAAAGTTTCATAGCCGCGGCCCATACAGCATTATACGTTGTACAGAAAACTCGATTACGCCAAAGAAACTTCCTCGAATTTTTTACTTGTTTTTTTATATTTTTAATACTTTTTCTTTCATGCCGAATCAGCAACTGCCATTTGCTCCCGTTCTAAGAAAAAATTCCCCCCTTAATGGCTGTTGTTTCTGTTGTTTGTAGTTAGACGTCATGTAGAGTCCTTTCTCACCTCTCCTCTTACTTCTGGCGCTCTATACGTTTGCTTGGCATCCATTACTGCCCCGAAGATCTATGTGGTACTCTCGAGAATATAACGGCACTTTGGTGATATAGTGAAGCATACATTCTACCACAGCCCCACCTGACCCTCTGGATCCCTTGCGGCTTTTCCAGACGAAGAAAACGCATGGAACAATCGACCTTCTGGACTCCTAACGACAAAGACCACAATGGCATACCGGAAGATCGACTCGAGATTGAATTGTTTTGTTGTACAAATGACAGTTAGTACAATTTTTCTCTTTCTGTTTGCTTCCCTTCTCCATTTCGACTCCGCTATTTTTATTTCCGTTGTTCGTGCGGTGGTACTTCTGAAGCCACAATGCAAAGAACAACTTTATGAGAATTCTTCCAGACCCGACTCGGTTGAAGAAGTACAGTAA
>NC_089746.1:34071511-34074011 GCF_040412425.1 Macrobrachium rosenbergii
ACCTGCATATCTTGTCCTTCACACACACACACACACACACACTCCACACACACACACACACGCGCACACACACACACACACACACACACACACACACACACATATATATATATATATATATATATATATATATATATATATATATATATATATATATATATATATATATACGTGTGTGTGCCATACATAACCACTCTTGTTGTTCTCTTTACTAAGAATATTGCTAAATAGTCAGAAGCATGAGGTTTGAAATCCTAAACTCTGTACTGACATTTCAGAGAGAGGAAAAAAGTAAATTTATGTTAGCTGATTTATTTAAACAGAGAACCTCGAATTTTTCGTCTCACAACGAGACAAAGCTTAAAACGAATGTGTTTAGCATGGGAAATGCAAGACGTAACCGTGATATGATTATCTGAAAGACAGAGATAGCGAATGCGTTGAATAATTAGTGTCATGGAGAATACGTTGGTTAGTTAGAGGAGTACAAATGTGTTTGCTACAGGATTGTAAGGTTAGGACTGAATGTGACAAGGGGAAAAATGTGTAAAAGTGAGTTTACATGGTTGAATCATTAGCATGATAATTATTATTTATACTGTCATATATTCAGCTGGCTTTCCGATAAGTGATAAACGTAGCGCAGAATACGATTACCGCAATGCCCGGTAATTCCTAGGATCCGAACACAGGTCTTGAGCGACTTTTGTTACCCGTAAAAAAGAAAGGAATTGTTGCTGTGAGCTGCCCGGGAAAATACTATTTTGATGACATTCTGAGATATTCTTATTGTGAGCCGGGGCTATGGTGACTTTGTGGCTATGTTTTAGAGCCGGGTTACTGAGGTTCAAGGTCCGCGATAGGGGGGCCATTGAAGTGTGTGTCATTCCTTTATGTTCATGAATCACGCATTAAGAAGCACTAGTGGAACTGTGTTTAATAAGTTGGACAAGAATGTTGATTCATTTGCTGTATTTTATATAAGCTTTTGCTTGCTATTTGACTGCAATCATCTATGTTTGTGAAGCTTTCCCAGTTGTGCTGTTCTGTTGGTTTAGGTTAGGAACTTTGTGGAATTGTTGAGAGTAGCTGTAAGATAGTAAATTGAAGTACAGATGTATGTGATTATCTACCAAACGTCCACTTACTTATTCTCAGTGAGGTCTCGGTCAGATTTACTGCTATACTAGCATTATGTTTTCAGTATTTACCCCTGTCATTACCATTTTCTGTATACTCGGTTATGGGTTTGCTTTTTTAGGATTGATTGAACGTATACTTTATTCATCTTTGGTATTATTACTATTTATCATATTCATGTAGAAAATTTCATGAATATTTTGTTATGGCTCATGGCTTTCCTTAATCCCAGTGCAGTTGTACGGGAATTAAAAAGATTGGCAGGTAAGCACAATAATTTAGGAAGAATCTGAGCTAGGTTATAGAGAAAGATTGCATTTGGTAGGTAAGACTGCCTGGTATAAATGAAAATAGTGATTTTTGTTCATAAGTGTTTGAAAATGGTTTTCATAAATGGAATACATGGTTCCCACAGAAAAATGTTCAAGAAACAGAAAAGGCTGAGTAAAACTTTGTTAAATTGGGTTTTACTGGTTAATTAATTTAGCTGTTAAATGCAATGGCAGAAGAAGAGTGATTGGAGGTAGAGCTGATCATTATTTGGTTTATGCAAGAATTAATATAGATAGAAATTTATGTTGGAGGGGAAGGATTTGAAATGATACAGCGACTGTTATTACCACAAGTGACTATCATAATGAAGTGTTAAGAATATTTATATAGAGAAAATGGATGAAAAAGGGGTTAGGGTTAATAACAAAAGAGGTGGGAAGAGTATATGTAGTGCTCAAAATTGCTTGAGGGGTCATAGATCATCAGGGTGTGTTCGCAGCTATAAGTGGGTTAGGTTAGGGTATAAAATCAGAAGAGCTGTATGCGGAAACGATAAGTTTAGTGAAGAAAATGAAACATTGTTTGAGTTACAAGACAGATGAGAAGATCGAGTTCAGATATACAGTAGGGTGGATGGGATAGTCAAGAAGAAACTGGGAAAGAAAAGAAGATGAATAATATACATTAACAAAAACTTTAGCGAAATAAGATGAATGAGAAAATGTTTCTTACAATATGTGGTGCAAACTGACAGAGGCTGTCTGAAGAGAAGGCTGTTCTCGGTCGAGGGAATCAAAGATCAGTCACGGAGATAAGACAGACGAAGATGAATAACACAAGTCTTATCAAATGACTGATGAAGGGTGAACATTAGCATGTAAAATGTAGAACTGTCAGTCGGACCGTCAACACAAACACCTCCCCCTCTCCCCTTTTCCCTCCCCTCCCAACTCTCCTCCCCCTTCCCTCTTCCCTCCCCTCCCCCTTCCCTTTCACTTTTCCCTCCCCTACACGTAGAAGGTCATTCAGAGTTTTCCTGGCAGCCGGGTTGGTCAGCTAGTGTGTATGTATGTATGTGTATATATAT
>NC_089746.1:34076511-34126511 GCF_040412425.1 Macrobrachium rosenbergii
CTTCCTCGGCCAAAAACTTAGGTACGTTGTACTTAGGTTCCAACTCCTTTTATGACCTTTGCGTCCGAATTACTAATGCCCTGGGCTCTCACTCGAAAGACCGGGGTTCTGTCCTGTGGTGAGGCATAAATTTATTTCTGTGAAACGCGTTTCCATGTGCTCATTTTATATATATATATATATATATATATATATATATATATATATATATATATATATATATATATATATATATATATATATATATATATATATATATATATATATATATATATATATATATATATATATATATATATATATATATATATATATATGTATATTATGTATATATATATATATTATATATATATACATATATATTGATATATATGTATATATATAAATATATATACATCTATATATATATATACATATATATATATATATATATATATATATATATATATATATATATATATATATATAGAGAGAGAGAGAGAGAGAGAGAGAGAGAGAGAGAGAGAGAGAGAGAGAGAGAGAGAGAGAGAGAGAGAGAGAGAGAGGAGATCTGATATCTAAATACTGTACCACAAAGCTTTAGACCAGGTTAGAGATACGTCAGCACGTAAAGTGCTAATCACCAGTATCCCTGATATCTATTATTAGTTAATTTTTAATAACAAGTACCTCGTTTGCGCCTAAAAAAAATTTTGTGCAAGGTCTGAGTTTCAGGCCACAATGACTATAACTATAGCATAGGCTCCAACAATTTCATTAGTAGTGTTTACGTGAAATGTTCGCCCCATGAATAGATCAAACATTATTTTTCGATAAAAAAAGACATATGTTGTCACAAATGAAAAATAAAGAGTCAAAACAATTGGAATGCTCAGTTGTTTACCACTAAATGTAAATTGATTTCCTACGTTATACTATGAACAAGATTTATTTCTACTTTTCGAGGTTTATAATATGTCAGTCGACTTATATGTCAATATATTATTATTTTCCCAGTTTAAATTATTCTTGAAAACCAAGCTTGCGTTATTTCTTTCAATTTTCTTTTTCAGCTGGTCGCCGGTATAGTGATTAGTGTCTAGGTATGTCACTCAGATGCCATTAGTTCGGGCCTCCCCCCAAGGGCGATGGAAAATCACTGGCTCTGTATCGTGATCAGTTACTGCCGCCGTGTGGTGTCTGTGGTGGGAGACTGAAACCATTATATTCTTTGGAAGCTTGAGTTTCAAGTCAATGGTCCCGTGGGATTGTTCCATATGAATAGGTTTCGTCTACTGAATAGATAAATAAAAATAAAATGTACTTCTAACCATGAGCCTTCATGTTTTACGCTTTGTTTTCTGTATATAGCAATCTGATTCTCTACGTCTCATAGTACTCTTTTCTCCTACTAATACTGATACTTAACTTTCTAAACTATTCCCTTCCATGGTTAGCTAGCTAACTACCCTCATTCTTCTTTCACCCATCTTACCTATCAGCTAAAAAAAAAAAAACTTGAATCAAACTCATAAAGACTTGAGTAACGGGAACATATAACCTGTCCTTATGTGAAAAATGTAAGCGTTCGCCAAAAGTTGGCCACTTCATCATATTTTTTCACTTCGGTCTTCCATGGTCTTTTCATACCTTACGGATAAATTACTTCTGTATGCTGATAGAATTTTTCTTTTTTATATGAGAGAATGGCATAGTTCATCAGTCACCCTGTAGATTACGGTTTTGTCTCGAATAGTTCCTCGTTGGATGAGTCGGTAGTGTTGTCGCTAGCACTCTACTAGACCCGAGTTCGCGTCTCCGGCCGGCCAATGAAGAATTAGAGGAATTTATTTCTGGTGATAGAAATTCATTTCTCGCTATAATGTGGTTCGGATTCCACAATAAGCTGTAGGTCCCGTTGCTAGGTAACCAATTAGTTCTTAGCCACGTAAAATAAATCTAATCCTTCAGGCAAGCCCTAGGAGAGCTGTTAATCAGCTCAGTGGTCTGGTTAAACTAAGGTATACTTTTTCTTCCCCTGAACAAACTCACACAAAGCTCCTCCCACACGCCCAGAGTCTCTTCTTACAGCGGCGATCGTATTAAAATTTCACTCTAAATGCTCATCATAGTCTGCCATTACACTCTTATGGAATTATAACTAGTGGCACAAACAGTTTTAAGTAGATGTTAACTATTATATGAATAAAGACGAATTTATCTCTGGAAATAAAATCTCTAATTTACGAAAGAACTAAAATTAACGGTAAAGAAGATCATCAGTATGACTGCGAATCTAATCTCATGGGGGCCGACTGACGGAATATTTTCATCACTTATCGATGTAATCCTCCTGTCGAACTCAGCAATTAGCGGTTTTATGATTAGGAAAATCTTCGCCCCTGATGCCGCTATCATATTAGCAACATTTGCGTAGGTTTATCTATATAACAGACTACAAGCTACAATTTATTTAAATAAATGTACATTGGGAATGAATGTCCATAGCAAATTCTGCATCCTGAACGTAGATGAAAATAACGTTCACTTTACTTTTATAAATTGTTCTAAATAACATAATGAATATTTAAAAATGTAATTAGTTAGAATTAAATCATAATAATAAAACAGAATTAAAACCCCCCAATGCACAGGGATAGCAAATAACTTTGTTCGTTGAATTAACAATGTAAACAAGTAATTGACATCACTGAGAATGAAAAAATGTTACAAATTCTTTTCTGACCATTTCATCAAAAATTAATAATTACCTGCAAAATGTACGCTGAGTTTGTAATTTGTTTAGGTTTAGAATTAATTATTACTGACATTTTACCTGATTAATGCTTTTTGTAACCTTCCTCTTCTTTAAATTAATTTCACGAAACAAAACCGCTACGTAACTTCAGGAATGATTTATTTGCATCTTCATCTATTTATTATCAGTAATATTATTGGAAATATTAGTACCTGAAGTATTAGTTGTGGACATGTACACCCAATTTTTTGGAAGCAAGACAGAAAAACCACGGAATTACTTAGCAAAAAACTTAGCAGAGAATAGTATTTCCGTTAGTGAAAAAAAAAATACTATGATTATTGATAATAATCATACTATACCTCTGAACTTGCCAGCTCCAGAATTAGTTACCACTGCAAGGAAGACTGGTCCATGGGCGTCAAAATTAATCGAGACCTGTATTCTTTCATCAGTCTTAGACATTTCAGGTTAAAATCTTATCAAAATTTATCGTCTTTTGATTCTATTCTCTTTGTACTGAAGACTAGTTTAAAGTTGTTAACATATACTATATATATATGTGTGTGTGTGTATATATATATGTGTGTGTGTGTGCATATATATATATATATATATATATATATATATATATATATATATATATATATATATATATATATATATATATATATATATATATATATATATATAGAAATCATCAACACACAATCACGTGTGGAACAGAAATAAATTTCTGACTCCGTCGGGAGTGTAGTTGCTCTCAGGTTCCAACTTCTTTTAGACTTGTATGGCCCAGTGGATAACGCCCTTGCTTTCCACCTGAGAGACCTGGGTTCGATCCCCGACGTGAGTCAGAAATTTATTTCTGTTCCACACGTGATTGTGTGTTGATGATTTCTATCTTATTCACTCAGAAGGGATAATTCGAATGAAATGTTGTCTATTGGGTCATTGCTGAGTCGGGAAGTTGGGGAAAACTCGCTGGTATGCAAGCAGTTAGCTTGCCCAGGTAATTTTTAGGTGCAGTTGCTCTAGGTTCCAACTTCTTTTAGACTTGTATACCCAGTGGATAACGCCCTTGCTTTCCACCTAGAGACCTGGGTCTGATCCCGACGTGAGTCAGAAATTTATATATATATATATATATATATATATATATATATATATATATATATATATATATATATATGTATATATATATATATATATATATATATATATATATATATATATATATATATATATATATATATATATAATGCACAGAGGTACCACGCTCATATTTTATTTTGTTTGAAATTCGTCTCTATTCGCTGTGAATCTGCTGGGATTTAAGTTTGTTTGTAAAAGCGAACAACAATTCTTCTTTACGCTGCATCAGTAATTGGTCTGGCTCTATTTTTTTTTTTTTTTTTTTGTCTCGACATAAAAAATTTATTTTCACCTATATCGAAATGAAATCAAATGATTTCAGGATACATCCTCTTTAGAGTTACCCTACTTATGTATAGTAATATTATAAAAACTATATATCTCACGAAAACCAAGTCAGTCATGCAGGTACTGAGTTTGAATCTACTCCTATTATTTTTGTGTCTCTCGGCTACTCTTTGCTCTTTTTTTTTTACTTTACCTTTTCAATCTTTTCGTTTTGAACTAGATTACATTTTTATTATTATTATTATTATTATTATTATTATTATTATTATTATTATTATTATTATTATTATTATTATTATTATTATTATTAAATGTTTTACCCTTGATTATTTCAACTCTTATTTAATCGTTAGTTGTGTTTAGTGAAATACTTATTTTCCAAATCCAGAGTGGCGTCGTAACTTTTTTTGAAAATGAAGGCGCCGCAACCACGGTCATTTCATGAAGCTCCGTAGCAACCAGAAAATAAACGCTAACAGACTTATATCAAAACTGATAGGTTAACTGAAGTAGGAAATGCAGAAGACAGAGGATTTTACCACGATGGTTTAATAAAACCTGGTCTGGTTTACTGAGTTTGTTCAAAACATTTAAATTTTCTTTTATTTTTGCACAACTTTTCTTTCAGGCATAACAAATCAAATTCATTACATCTCTGCAAAATTCGTGAGTGACAATTTCTCTGAAAACCTTCTGTTTTAATTGACTTGTATAAAAATGATTTCCCATCCCTGGTGGGACAACGTGAGTGAAACAAACTCAGAGGTCTTGCATGCTACGGTTTTATTCCCACGTGGTGCATTCTGAGTGTCATGAACTGTGCTCGCTTGCAAACATGATGTCATAAAGCAAAATGATCACGATTGCTTTCCCCCAGCCATTCAATATTCATAGTACTTGCTGGACTGCAGCACTACAATGTCTAGTTGTATTGTCTGTTTATTCGTAAATCTAATTGTTATCATTGGCATTTGCAGTAATGTTGCACTAGTGGTATGGTAATAAAAAGGGTCTCATGCAATTAATGCGCAAGTTTTTTGCAGTAAAAGAAAACTGCCATCAAATAAAAAGCCACTTGCTGCCAGACATCTTTAGCTCCATTAAAATTATTACTTTCCGATTACAAGAAAGTTTCATCCGTAGGGAGAGGATTTTTTATTTCATTACTTTCATCCTCCTGCTTTCTCATAAATTCCTTGAAACAGATCTTGGATTAACGTCATCTGAAACGCTAGTATAGCATATGGAAAATTTTTATCGCTTTACGGGAGCAAGCGCATACTCTGCGAGACTACATAAAACTGGCGATAACTTAAGTGGAATGTGGTAAGGGCTGGGCAAATAAAAATTACATTTCCATAATTGTGTCAGAAAACCTGATCCTCACCATTTCTCCACTTCATCCTTCATTCACTGACGGATTACTCTCTCTCTCTCTCTCTCTCTCTCTCTCTCTCTCTCTCTCTCTCTCTCTCTCTCTCTCTCTCTCTGTCAGAACAGTTTTTCTTTTTCGCTCTGTGATTGATATATTTAACCAGATGAACATACAGGAGTCACATATGGTTCCCAGCACAACATGAATGCTTTCAATGAAGAGGTTCTCTAGATCGAGGTCAATCATTCTCTTTGCAAAACAGGACAGATACATACAGATAACGTGACAATTGAAAATAGTAGATTAGACACAAAAATACTTTAATGAGTGGATTAATGAGGAACATTAAACTTGTAGGTAATGTCCTTGTCTCGTAAAACAAACATGAGCAGCTGAAACACGCAACAAACCTTAGCGGTGTGCTGCTAATGACAGAAGAATGCGCTGAAGAACAGAAGGGGCATTCTTTTGATCCGATTTTTAGTTTTCTGTAAAAGAAAACTATGGTGCCGGCTTTGTCCGTCCGTCCGCATTTTTCCTGTCCGCACTTTTTCTGTCCGCCCTCAGATCTTTAAAACTACTAAGGCTAGAGGTCTGCAAATTGGTATGTTGATCATCCATCCTCCAACCATCAAACATAATAAATTGCAGCCCTTTAGCTTCGGTAGTTTTTATCTTATTTAAGGTTAAAGTTCGCCATAATAGTACGTCTGGCGATGATATAGGCCAGGCCGCCACCGAACGGTGGTTAAATTTTCACGGACAGCGGCTCATACAGTATTATGCCGAGACCACCGAAAAATAGATCTATTTTCTGTGGTCTTGATTAAACGCTGTACAGAAAACTCGATTGCGCCAAAGTTTCGATCACTACCAAAGGAGCAGAAATCTGGGACTTAAACTTGGTATAAATCATGCAGAATGATAATGATTTATTAAAAATCACTCGTGGTCATCGTGTCATGAAACAAAAGCATTACATTTCTTCATCAATAGTTTTAGCCATATTTATTTAATAATCATCTCTGAAACAAAGGAGCTGTAGGCTATTTCTTTACTGATACAGCATCAATGGTCGTAAGCCACATTGTTGGAACCCTCCCTGAATAATCTATAGTTAGTATGTTGGTCACTTTTCAAAAAAGAACACAGACAAACTAACGGAGGAATTCAACAAAATTCCTGTTACGAAAATGTGAGAAATAGCATTTTAAAAGTGTCTCCGATGAATAATGTTTTGAAGCTCTTTTACAATACTCAAACTGATTATTTTCCTCTCATGGTCGAAAATATTTACAAAAGATCCCACCTAATATTATCACAAAATTTTCAGGCTTTCCATTGATAACATGACGGAAAAAAAACATCTAAATGGTGTCCAGATATCGTTGAATGTGTACTGAGGCAGGCCTTTAACACCTTGGCGTAACTTGATGGTAAATGCCATCTAGATAATTTGTTCCATAATGGTATCAATGGAAAGCCTGAAAATTTTGTGATAATATAGGTGGGATCTTTTGTATATATTTTCGACCATGAGAGAAGAATAATCAATTTATAATATATATAAATATTTATATATATGTATAATATATATATATATATATATATATATATATATATATATATATATATATATATATATATATATGAAATATATATATATATAGAAATAATCAACACACAATCACGTGTGGAATAGAAATAAATTTCTGACTATACGTCAGGATCGAATATATATTGGGCAGCGTACCTCGGAAGTAATATATTTTTCAATTGAAAGACCTGGGACGATCTGTGACGCCCTAACCTGATGTTGTCGAGTCCTGATTCCCGTCCGAGATCCTACGGAACTTATTATCACCTATAAATTATATATAAAATATATTATATATATGATATATATATATGAATATATATATATATATATATATATATATATATATATATATATATATATATATATATATATATATATATATATATATATATATATATATATATATATATATATATATATATATATAGATATATATATACATATATATATATATATATATATATATATATATATATATATATATGTCAGTATGCATTTATTTATAAAAACACAGACGGAGGCAGCGAGGAAGGGAGGCGAGAGTAGAGTAAAAGGCGCGTTCAGAAAGGCCAAAGACATAAGGCACAAGGCCCAGGCAAACGAGGTGTGAAATCCTTTGAGTAGAATTAATCACATGGTTGGCATCAGGTCAAATAGTAGTTCTTTGCCTGAGGCCAGTCTCTCTGCTGATGCATCGGAAGGTTGGTGAAATCTCTTCGGCCCTCAGGCTGAAGAGGATACAAGGAATTTCATACATGTATTCATTATTTTTCCGCTCGCGTTGGATCATATGGAAATGGTACAGAACGAGAACTCAAAAGTTCTCCGCCTTTTCTTCTGTGAAGTCGTAGGGGTTTCTGGTTGGACGACATGAATCGAATATATATATATATATATATATATATATATATATATATATATATATATATATATATATATATATATATATATATATATATATATATATTATATAAATTTATTTATATATATATATATATATATATATATATATAAATTTATATATATATATATATATATATATATATATATATATGTATAAATTTATTTATATATATATATATATATATATATATATATATATATATAAATTTATATATATATATATATATATATATATATATATATATATATATATATATATATATATATATATATATATAGATAGATAGATAGATAGATAGATATATAGATATATATATAACATATATACATATTTATTTATATATTTACATATTTGTATATATATACATATATATATTTATATATATATATATATATATATATATATATATATATATATATATATATATATATATATATATATATATATATATATATATATATGACTTTCCACGAGAATTACAACGTGTGTGTGTGTGTCTATATTCTAACTTACTGTCATCAGAGCATGATAAAGGATGTCATTACATACCTCGGCATATTAATAGCAGTTAGAGTATAGACGCTTGCCGATTAATGCTTCGCCTATTGTTCGCAAAGTCTCAAAAATAGTTTGGTTCAAAAAAGGGAAAATTTTAAAAAGCAAAGTTGTATTTAGTGCTCTTTATAGTTTCTGTATGATCACTATTTATTTAAAATATCGAAATCAACATGTTGACCTTGGATTATCAGATAAACAGGTTTGTTGTGAATTTACAAATAAATAGCTTTATTCGTGATTCGAAAATAGATTTATTTGAGGTCTAGCTGTAAACAAGTTTATTTGCCGACAGAAAATGGCTTTAATAATAGCGTATTGGAAAATACTGCAGAAATAAATAAATATATAAATATATATATACACACACAAACACACATATATATGTGTTTGTGTGTGTATGTGTGTTTGTGACAGACACATTTGTGGTTCCGACTTCCGAGTGGGAGAAAAATTTTCTGCCCTGGGTGGTCCTAGCATCATGAATGCAAGTTCAAACCAACTGAGTTCTGAATCATATTCATTATATATTATGTGGAAAAGTAATTTGTAATATCATTTACACTGGCATGATAGAGAGAGTGCTATGAAAATATGTTTGAGGTCGACAGGAGATATGCACATACCTGGCGCCAACTTTTTTGGGTGGGATAAAGAGTACACTGCCGGACTGTGGTTGGTAATGCTGTTTGCTTGTTGCTCCTAGACATTTGGTTGAGAATTTTAAAGCGCCTGAGAGCTTAAAGTTATTCATTTTCCGTAGGGGGCCAATGCCTCAGTGCACCCCACGTGGTGCATTATGGGCATTACTAAAGCGTGTTTGCAGACGCCCTTCGGGCCCTAGCTATACCCACTCCCTTTCATCGGTCTTGCTGTTCAATCGCTCAGATTTTAACTTTTTAGTGCAATTTAGGGGATTTCTCCAAGTTCCGCCTTTAGAGCATTGTACTCCGACCGGCCAATGAAGAATTAGAGGAATTTATTTCTGGTGATAGAAATTAATTTCTCGTCATAATGTGGTTCGGATTCCACAATAAGCTGTAGGTCCCGTTGCTAGGTAATCAGTTGGTTCTTAGCCACGTAAAATAAATCTAATCCTTCGGGCCAGCCCTAGGAGAGCTGTTAACCAGCTCAGTGGTCTGGTTAAACTAAGATATACTTAACTTAGATAATTGTACTCCATATCTTTTATTTTCTGGTTCTTAGCAATTTCAACAAATACAAAACGCCGTTGGAATCAGAAATAGTGTTAAAAGATTAAGAAATTAAGCTAGATCATTGTTCAAAATAATGAAAAGAGAGAGAGAGAGAGAGAGAGAGAGAGAGAGAGGGGGTTGGGGGGGAGGGGGAGCTTAAAAGTCTCTTCATTGCTATGGCCATAACATTCAAAAGTCATTACATTAAGAGCGCTATTATTTCCCAGAAGTAGGAGATTTCCCAAGAAAACGCCTTCTTTAAAGTGGTCTAAGCTTCAACACGAGGAAATGGGAAATCTTTTCAAGGATATATTATCTTCTCTCTCACAATGACCTCCCTTAATTGGGAGGTCTATATGCGAGTTACCGTGAGTGAAATGATTATTCTTTTCTCCGGGCAACGTGCAGTGAGATACCTCACGTGCTAGAATGGAGGGAAAGACGAGAGATAAAAGTAAGTGCTTTTGGTCCTAATCACCATTAATGTCTTCTCGACATCCATCCTCGGATATTCTCATTTCAAGGAGATAATACGAATACGTGGAATGAAATAATGTATTTAGCTATTTTCTATTTTCTATTTTTCTGGGTTGTCTTGGCGTTGAAGAGTCGTCCTACTTATTAATAAGCCACAAAGCTACACTATTTACTTGATAAAATTAAGCGACAAGACATGATCCCTAACAAAACACGTAAGCGTTTGCTGTAAAGTCGAATGCATGCATGACGATCTTGCAATCAAACGGCTAAAGTAATAAAGTGTACCTTAGTTTTACCAGACCACTGAGCTGATTAACAGCTCTCCCAGGGCTGGCCCGAAGGATTAGACTTATTTTACGTGGCTAAGAACCAGCTGGTTACCTAGCAACGGGACCTACAGCTTTTGTGGAATCCGAGCCACATTATAGCGAGAAATGAATTTCTATCACCAGGAATAAATTCCTCTAATTCTTCATTAGCCGGCCGGAGACTCGAACTCGGGCCTAGCGAGTGCTAGCCCACAACTCTACCGACTCGCCCAACAAGGAACCAATCAAATGGCTAATTTTCGCATTTGTTTCACTTCATCATCATCATCATCATCATCATGTGCTTCAACGCCACTCATATCTCCTGTGCTTTCACCGCCGTCAATGTCAATTCATCCTCAGTCTCTCTTCTCACAGTACTCAGAGAAGTAGCTTTGGGTTTTCAAACTCTGTTGATATAGTCTCGAAAGGAGAAGAGAACGCTACATGATAATACAGGCATGGAAACAGATAGAAGGAATCACCGAAAACATCTTGGAGCTAAAAATATCAGAAAGAGCAAGCACAGGTAGATTAATAGTGCCCAAAACTATACCAGGAAAACTAAGGAAAGCACACAGGACATTAATCCACTACGCACCAGCATCGATAATGCAGCCTCTATTCAGTGCGTTACCAGCTCATCTGAGGAACATATCAGGAGTGAGCGTAGATGTGTTCAAGAATAAGCTCGACAAATATCTAAGCTGCATCCCAGACCATCCAAGATTGGAAGATGCAAAATATACCGGAAGATACATTAGCAATTCTCTGGTAGACATCAGAGGTGCCTCATACTGAGGGACCTGGGGCGACCCGAACGAACTGTAAGGTCTGTAAGGTAAGGTAAGGTGGCCCTACACGAGCCCAGCTGCCACTACCACGTACTACCGTCATAAGATTCTGTGAAAGCAGGTCAGATATTAAATGGACTATTCACCGTGTTCCGAGTGGTATGTACATATCTTGAACATGAGCTTTGGTATATATAACTATTCGAAGATCAGTGTCATTCAACACTGAAGGTTTATACTAATGTGTATGGTTTAACTGAAGAGGCGAATTCAATATTCACTATAATTACAGACAAATACATTCGTCAGACATCTACTTGGAAACTTTGCTGATTTATATTTTGAACTACATAGTTTTTCCGTCAGATTTTTCCAAATATCTGTTGACTTGAAGAGCAACATATCTATAGAGAATTTTTAATTTTCTGAAAAGAAAACTATTATGCCGGCTTTGTCTGTCCGTCAGCACTTTCTTCTGTCTGGACTTTTCTCTGTCCGCCCTCAGATCTCAGCTAGAGGGCTTCAAATTGGTATGTTGATCATCCATACTCTAATCATCAAACATACCAAATTGCAGCCCTCTAGCCTCAGTAATATTTATTTTATTTAAGGTTGAAGTTAGCCATAATCTTGCTTCTGGCAACGCAACAACACAGGCCACCACGGCCGGCTGAGAGTTTCGTGGGCCGCGGCTCATACAGCATTATACCGAGACCACCAACAGATAGATCTATTTTTGGTGGCTCTGATTATGCGCTGTACAGAAAACTCGATTTTGCCGAAGACACTTCGGCGCATTTTTTTACTTGGTTATTATTGCACGCGATCTCTGGAGTTAACCTCAGCGGGAAGAGTATGTCGCCAGATACAGGTTTGCTATGTTTGCCAAAAAAAAAAAAAAAAAAAGACTAGGCTTAGTGTAAATTGGAATAAAAATTCGCTAAAACCATGTTTGCAGCATAGCGTCCGTGCAGCAGTCTCCGCAGACTGTATAGTAATATAAACTATCGCTATCACTATAACAAATATGTGGAATATGCGTAAGTGGTTTATGTTGATTTACTTGCCTTGTCATACAAATGAAAACGACCTTACCAATTACAGAAGAAGCGTTCCTAAGAGAAGAGGGGTAAAGCAAAATGCATCTTCTTCACAAATCGCGCAGTTCAATGATTAACTTTGGCAATCAGGATCCAATTTTATTCCGTGATGAACGTTACAGACATCAGCCTGTAACTTGTTAATTTAACAACCAATCATAACCGTTTAGGTTTTCACATTGTCGAAAGGTGCCCTAATTCAGTGTACTTATAGAAAAGTTATTGTCTTGAAATCCATTTTCTTTATGAAAGGCGATTTGCATGAAAGTGTAAGTGGCAACTTCATTTATTATGACAATCTAATTATCGACAGGTGTTGACTAGTGAGATGCTTCCGAAAAACATTCATATCTAGATGATCCATTTTCACATTTCTATTTGAAACTTGGTGAGTTTATACATACATACACACACACACACACATATATATATATATAAATATATATCATATATATATATATATATATATATAAACTCACTGAGTTTCAAATAAAAATGTGAAAAGGATTATCCTTAAATATATATATATATATATATATATATATATATATATATATATATATATATATATATATATATATATATATATATATATATATACATATATATATATATATATATATATATATATATATATATATATATATATATATATATATATATATATATATATATATAGCTGCCATTTCCTATTAGAGGGTTGTCTAAGGTGCCTGTTCTTTAAGTCTCTGGTTTAACATGTTTAACTCATGGTAAGTTAAATATCAGTTCAATTATATCTACTGTGAGAGAGAGAGAGAGAGAGATTGCGCAATTATCCATAGTGCAGCATTTTTCCATTCTTCTAGGTATTCTTTTAAAAAGTTAAAGTTACAAGGGAGTGATGACGTCATACTGAAACATTTTCTAACTGTATAGATGTGAAAATGTCAATAATGCCTCTTGAAAGAAAGGCTCTCTTAAATCTTTCAGTTTTTAACTAATAAACTTTTCGTCGTAATTTATTTGACTTTTCTCCCGTTAAGATAGTGTTTAATGAAAAAGGCCCGAGTTTATTTACATAATGACCCAACTGCATCTCGGCCATGGTTTTCTTTGACAGAGGAATCGATAGATGAGACAAGAATACGATACCTTTTCACTTCACTTCGAAGACTTCATTATAGACGCCGTGGGACGTCTGGGATTTTGGTGTGACAATGATGTGGGTACGGAAGATAAAATGGAATGACTTTGACAAAGATGATCATGTGTACTACCATGAGGGAGATGAAGAAAACAAGTAATAAAATGCGGCGATGTTTCTTCGGCGCAATCGAGTTTTCTGCACAGGGCATAATCAAGGCCACCAAAAATAAATCTATCTTTAGGTGGTCTCGGTAATGCTGTATGAGTCGTGGCCCATGAAACTCTTTGCCGGCCGTGGTGGCCTGTGTTGTTGCGTTGCCAGATGCAAGATTATGGCTAACTTTAACAGTAGATAAAATTAAACTTACTGAGGCTAGAGGGCTGCAATTTGGTATGTTTGATGATTGGAGGGTGGATAATTAACATACCAATTTGCAGAACTCTAGCCTCTGTAGTTTTTAAGACCTGAGGGCGGACAACAAAAGTGCAGACAGAAAAAAGTGCGGACGGACAGAGAAACTAAAAAGGCAAGACTGTGAAAAGAAATAAACGGTGAATATAGTTTTGATACCGTTTTCTTCTACTTATTACTATCATATTGCCCTTTTTTTTGGCAAAAGCAAGGTTTCCATGTAAAATTCTGATTTATATGAAGGCTTTAACTGGAACAAGATTTACAAAAAATTCCAAACCTCACACTTCCATAAAAAGTAGTTAAAAAAGTTCCTAGAAGGTATAAATAACTAAAGAATGGAGAGGAATTATGGCAGGCCGACGGCAACGCTAAATGTGGGAGAAGAGCCATCGATGAAAGACTTTTTTTTCAGCTTGAAGTATATGATGTAAACGAATTACCAATAGCCGATGTTACAGACAGACTGAAGGGCGAAGAAATTAGCTGTTATGTAATTGCTATGGGAATTTTAAACAAAACCTTGAACAAATCTCTCCGTGCGGTTTTCTGACAGGTAACTGTTCTGAATCACAAAATTTTAGCTAGCTCGGGACAAAGTGAAGAGGTAAAAGAAGCAGAAAGACAAGGGATAGAGTTTAATTTAAATTAAACGATAGATTGGAAAAGTCAGGGGAAACAGAAGGCAGGAAAAAATTCAGAAGCTTTTCAATAAAGGCAAAGAACAATAGTAGTAGGTAAATATGGTTATTCCTTAGCAGCATTCACTTCAGGGTGTGACGTCCCTGCCTACACGAGTTGGGGTAGAAGAGACTCTTTAGCCTTGGCAGGCAACTCCTCTATAGGAGAAGGGCACTCTGAAATCAAACCAACGGGTATGAGGGACCCTTTAGCCTTGGTAGGCAACCCTTCACAGAGGTCACTCTGAATACAAAACTTGTTATCCCTTCTTGGACTGTGCCATAGCTATTGTACTGTGGCCTTCCATAGTCTTGGGTTTGAGTCCCCTTTGCTTGAGGGTACACTCAGCAGTTTTTCTTCTATTTTTGTTCACTTTCCTGTTTTTCAAAAAGTGTGTAGGACAGGCTGATGAAAAAGCAAAAGTCGCTTGGTGGGCTATCAGAAAAGACCCTTCTTCTTTACCTAATCTTTTCCTTGGCAGCTTTTTATATTTTTAAATCTATCCTAACTGCCCTCCCTGCTTTGTTGTGGCAAACCTGGAGGGTTTCTTTTTTGCCTTACAAGGTGTCTCGGCTCCACCTTGTCGACCAGTTGTTTCTGCCACTTTTTTTAATGATGTATGGTCAGCTTTCTTCATCCTCTTAATGACGTTATTGTAAATAACATAAACGCTCTTGTTGTTGATTTTGTTTGTTATTCTGTTGATTTTTACTGTTGTTGACATTATGAATCTATTTATTAGTTTTGCCTCTAACTTTATGTCGTTAATTTGAATTTTTTTGGGAGACATTAAGCTGAACCCTGGGCCTGCTACTCATTACCGTGAGAAAAATTTTAAGAGTGCTTTACTCAAATATTTGAGGCTTGAGGCCAAATTTTCTTGATCTCCAGATTTGTGCCTGTAACTACGATTTGATGTTTTTATCTGAGACACCTGTGTAAATAGTATCAAAACAAAGGCTGAATTTTTAATCCCAGGGTTTGATAGCCCTGACTTCATTTATCATTGTAACATCCCACATGAGCAAGGTATGGCTGTATACAATAGGTCTGAACGACCTACTTATCGTCAGACAAGCGTGGAGTGTAGTTGACATGAAGTTCTTTGTTTTAAGGATTCCAGTAAGTTCTGCAATGTTTATGTATTTTCTGTTTATCACAATTCAGATATTAACTATTCTAAATATGACTGACTCTTAGAGAGGATTAGTATAATTCGGTCAAATGCTTCATTTGTTATTTGTGGAGACTACAATGCCACGTCTACAATGAGTGGCTAAATTCGAATTCCACAGATCAACATGGTCGGTCTGCTTTTGAGTTCTGTGTACCCTACGATTTTGTCCAGCTAACTGAGGAACCAACGCATATTTCTAGTTATAGATTAGACCTCATATTCACAGATGTTCCAGATATCATCAAGACCAAGGTCTGCGAGTATTTAGGTACTTCCAACCACTGCGCCATTGAGATGGACATATCTGTCAACCAGTGCAACCTGTTTTAGGTAATTTGTGCTTCCTTTACTCGAATACTGTTCTCCAGTGTGGATGTCTGCTTCTGCCAGAGATTTATTTCTTTAGATAGAGTGGTTCGCGGTGGTAGGTTTCTGTTTCCTAATATTAGCAGCTGTGACTTGGACCATCGATGGATGGTCTCTTCTTTGTCACTCTTTCATAAGTTGTATTTTAATAGAGGTCTTTCACATACACAATTAATCTCTGATCCCCTTTACCTGCCGAGAGCAACCAGATTCGCTGGACAGCAGCACCAATATGCAGTAAATGTACCTAACTGTCGCACTTTTCAGTTCGAGAGGACTTTTACTCCTCACACCTTTGGACTCACTGTCGCCCTAAGGATGTCGTGCAATTGGAACTTCAAAAGTTGAAGCGAAGGTGCAATACATTTCTACCCTCATGTTATTTTCCTTGCATATTAATACATTTTCATCTATTTATTAATTTATTAATTTATTTTTTCTTTTTAATAAGTGAGGGTTCTTCTTTCTGTATTTTCCTTTACCTTTTCTTACTTTCTAATGAACGCCATATTCTTTGCAAACTTGAATTTCAAGTCAGTGGCCCAGTGGGCTAGTTCCATATGATGGTTCATCTTCTGAATAATAATAATAATAATAATAATAATAATAATAATAATAATAATAATAATAATAATAATAATAATAATAATAATAATAATAATCTGAATAATGATAATAACATAGTCGTAAAATTATTGGTTTCTATGCTTAACAGTACATAAACGTCAGCTGCTGTGTTCCTATAATT
Source organism: Macrobrachium rosenbergii (assembly GCF_040412425.1). Taxonomy (NCBI): domain Eukaryota; kingdom Metazoa; phylum Arthropoda; class Malacostraca; order Decapoda; family Palaemonidae; genus Macrobrachium; species Macrobrachium rosenbergii. The sequence goes on from NC_089746.1 coordinate 34,093,516, forward strand.
TTAACTTTTTTTTTTTTACATTCTTTTATAATTGTTTTGCTTGATTTCTTTTTGTTCTTTTCATAACCCTCAAGTCGTTGATTTCAAGTATGTATTTACATTATTTATAGATTTTTTTAATACATCTTCCAAATAACTATCACCCCACAATCTTTTTTGCTATAAACTCTGCAAACCCATAAACATATAATCGGCTTTTAAAACTTCCAGCTTGAACTATTCAATCGACATTGTTAATATCGTTTGTTGTGTGTAAGTAAATTTCAATTTTCATTATCTGGGGTGATCTTCAGACAGGTAAAATAACGGTCATCATGTCCAAAAGAGACTATATAAAAAGTAATAATAAAGAAGGAGAAATGATTAACGAAGAAATCAGGGCACATATTGGTTTACGAGGGCAATCATTTGAATCAATGTAGAAATTATCACCTCAAGGTTAATCAGCTGGATCAATCTTTCATGCCAGAATGAATAGCATGCCAAGAAGCAGATAAAAGTGTTCAGGGGATACAGAAGAGGGGAGAGAAAACTCCCCTCTTCTGTATCCCCTGAACACTTTTATCTGCTTCTTCTCGAGAGGCGGACCAATCATCAGGTTTATTATTATTATTATTATTATTATTATTATTATTATTTATTATTATTATTATTATTATTATTATTATTATTATTATTCAGAAAATGAAACCTATTCATATTGGACATGCCCACAAGGGCCATTAACTTGAAATTCAGGCTTCCAAAGAATATGGTGTTCATTAGGAAGAAGTAAGATTAACACACATTTCTCTTTCGTGCCTATGATAAAAGGAAAAAAATATCGTTTTTAGTGGTTATGGATATGCCCCAGAGGCTGAAAAACAAACAAAAATGCTAGCTACTGTTACAAAAGGTCAGGCTTTAACATCTGCTTTAAGGGGAAAGAACAAGAGAAAAAAGACTATTTTTGGAAAACAAAAAGCTCGCCACAATAGTAGTGTTCAAATTTTTTCTTTTTTTTTTTTTTAGTCGACAGGCGTACTCTATCAAGTACAAAACCCAATAGATTGTATTTCGATTCACTGCGTTTTATATAAAAATGTGCAGTGTGGGGAAAATTACGGTATATAAAAGTTCTGAACACTTGTTGCAGACCTAGTATTTAGACACACTTTCATATGTAAATAAAAAAGGATACAACTTATGCAATAGTTATTTTTAAAACTAATATATTATATATATATATATATATATATATATATATATATATATATATATATATATATATATATATATATATATAAATATATATATATATATATATATATATATATATATATATATATATATATATATATACATATATATATATATATATATATATATATATATATATATATATATATATACATATAAACTTATATATTTATACACATATTAATACACATATATATATATATATGTATGTATATACATACACATATATATTAGTTTCAAGAATAACTATTAAATAAGTTGAATCCTTTTTTATTTACATATAAAAGTGTGTCTGAATACTAGGTCTGCAATAAGTGTTCAGAATTTTTTTATACCGTAATTTTCCCCACATTGCACATCTTTATATAAAACGCAGCAAAGAAGAATACAGTCTATATATTATATATATATATATATATATATATATATATATATATATATATATATATATATATATATATATATATATATATATATATATATATATACATACATGTATATATGTGTGTATGTATAGCTGAATTACGAAGATATGGAACGTGATGAATGTATACATAAAGACTCGTTGTTTCAATCTTCCTTCGTGGCATTAGCCTTTATGTATATATATATATATATATATATATATATATATATATATATATATATATATATATATATATATATATATATATATATATATATATATATAGATATATCTATATATCTATATATACATATATATATGCATATTTATAGATACACTAATTAAAGATGTTTATTTAGTGCATCTATAAATATGTATATATATATATATATATATATATATATATATATATATATATATATATATATATATATATATATATATATATATATATAACAGGACGATAAATCCACTCAGTTTCTTATTAGTTCAGACACCTACTTCGTGGGTTATATTCTTGCTTTATTGTTGAATATTTATTGCGTAGTATTGTTGGTCAGTATTAAACCGGATTTGTGTCACCACTAGCCCTTGGTCAAAGGCTGACATGGTTCTGAAGGGGATAAGAGAACCGATGTGGACCTTTGGACTCTGGGCATCCATCGGAAAGGTAACTAGTTTATTCTGAATGCTGAGTTGTTTGTTGAAACATGCAAACGGAAAACTAGGTTATGAACCAGTGCAAAAATGATTTCTAGCTTGTTGAGCCAGGTCAGTGAACTGCTCGATTATATAAATATTCGCCTCTCTCTCTCTCTCTCTCTCTCTCTCTCTCTCTCTCTCTCTCTCTCTCTCTCTCTCTCTCTCTCTCTTGCTGCATCCTAGAATGTACCTAATAGATAAAATGCAATCTTAAAATTTATTATCACTCTCTGGAGGAAGTTAACGAACTTCATTTCTGAAGTGATGATAAACCTAGTTTATTAGTGGAAACTGCTTAAATGATTCATTAAATACAGAGGGAGGCAATTACTCCTGACTTTAAAAACAGATGTTTTGTAGGAATGACCTTACCCTGTAATTCCTGTAAGTTCGACACCCATGCAGAATCTTTGGAATTTTGCACCTCGGCTGATGGCAATTGCTAAATGGAAGTCGAAAGAATTACGGCAGACAACAAATCTGAGCAGAGAGATGAATTCCATTTCGAATCCCCTTGTCAATTGTCAAAAAAAAAAAAAAATGCAGTTTTCTGATCATTCTTATGTCATCTTGATGTTCATTCAGTTATGCAACCCTACTACAGCTGCTTTAAGAAAAAGTCGTAAAATTCGTGAACTTGATTACACAGTGTATATTTGCGATAATTAAAAAATTCAATGTGAAAATGAGATGGGTACTCGTTTCTTATTTTCCTTATTTATAATGTCTAAGTGTGTCTAAGAAAATCAGTATTTCTTTAGCCTTCGAGGCCATAAAATATAAGGTACGCAGCTAGTTGACGAGCATCATTCGTGATCTGTCATTTGATACTAAACTTTACTGGCTATCTCTTCGTTCAAGTGCAATTATCATTTCCACACAAATCATTTAACTGAAAATATTACTTAAATGAAAATGGAATGTGACAACATTTTTCAACAGGCCAATTTCACCATTTATCCAGAATTCAATATCCTAGACTTTATACTAATCTGGTGAAATATTACTGTGAAATAATCTCGCTTACATTTAAAAATTCGTAACACAATGCACAAGTTATTCCTTTTAATAGTTAGATTGAACTGGAAAAGGGATATCACTGTAAAATACATTATATACACAATTCCCGATAACAACGCCATACGCATTAATTGAGAAACACCTGTGAGCCGCGTAAAATAATTCAGGACAGATAGGAACATGAACTGAAAATAAAAATGAGGATTTATGCAAAAATCGTGAACTAATAATGAACACCGGCTATATCGATAATTGCTTTAATACCTTACCAATATTCAATTACATTCATGCGATCTCATAATACTGGAATTTTGCCCACTTGCCATCAAAGATTAATTTCTAATTTGAAATATCTCCCCCATCCATGAAAAATTCATTTCCCTTCAGGACACGTAATGAAATTTATCTATTAGTACAGAACATACAGTTTAGTTCATAGTTCTGCATTGCAGCTACAAACTATGTTCATCAAATAATAATAATAGTATTTTTCTGTCGGATTGAGTTATAACAACATACTTTCCTTGACTGCTGTAAAATCATAAAATTTTTATTTTATTTGGTAACTGTAGATGAAATCAACTGGGTTTTCTCCCATACTTTCATGTTGCTCGCTTCAGAGCTGTAATCATTTGTCAGAAGAGAGAGCAGTGTTCAAAGACCCCGGAAGTCGGTGCCTTAACTAGATACAAATTGTTGCAGCGGCTACAAAGTTCAAAGAGATTTTTTTAATACAGCTATTTTTCCTTACAATTTTATAATGTAAACACACTGAAATGGATCAAACCAAAATGGTCAGTAATTCCAAAAGCCAGCTTCCACAAAATGGAAAACCAAGTCGTGAAAGAAAGAGGAAAAATCCACTGGTCTCTGAGCAGATAAAAATAAAAAAAGCCACTAAATTTGAACTTTTCCAGCGTTGTCTTTATCAAGCTGTCAGTTTGTGAATTTATTTTGTCATGAAGCTGTGCCGTTCCGTGAAACAAAGCTACAGAATCCTAGTAGGCATGTTCAGCCTAAAGATTATCCTGCCTGGCGCAATGAAGACAGTGCTCAGGCTGATTGTAGCGTCCTTTCTGACCCCAGCTGCACAGTTCTCTTTCTTTCACTTCTTATCTTTTCCCGCTGGTTTTCCACACAGCTTTCCAACTTCTTTAAATAGTACTTTCTCTAGTTTTCATCTTTTGGTGAACTGTCTAAGAATCTAAATATTTGACACCCTGGTCTCGTAAAGCTGCTTCATGACAATAATAATAATGATAATCAGCATCATCATCATCATCATCATCATCATCATAAGGACCTTCGGAGACCATAAACTTAAGTCAAGGCTGAGCAATCCACCAACCCCCCTAGGCTGCTCATCCAAATCTAGATCATTACAAAAGTTTTAATAACCTGTTGTCATTCAATTTCCTTTAAAATCCTATCATAACTTTTGGATAATCTTGTAAAAATACAGACAAATAACTCAGGTGAGTAATACTAATGATGAATTAAGTTTAACAGAACCATATTTCTTCCTGTGACATAAACCGTGGGGCCAGGTGTCTATGACAATGCTATGAACTGAAGAGGTGCCGAATGTCAAATCACGAGTAGTAAGGCGGCTTAGAAGGGATATGGGCAGAATTGTAGACTTTATGTTGAAGGCATAACACCTCGAATAAATAGCTAATTGCCTACATAATACATAATCATTTGGTATCCGGCATGTGCCTTAGAGAACAAAAACTCTTGTCAATTATTTCATTTATGCAGGAATTATTTCTCAACCTCGTTTGTGTTCATTATTTGTGTTTGTGATGACTGGCATGTACTGGGTGTTCTGACAAAGTAAAACCTATAAGATAGGGTGACTTCACAGGACGTGGGTACATCTTGCAAAGTTTCATCTTTAATATTATGCTTTTTAAGTATCTTGTTAACGTTGTTAGAGATGAAAGTAAAGAGTTTTCACCACACTCTGGAAGAAACCGCCTCAGTTGAGAAATATATCTCATAGCTTCCATATGTTAGTAAAATACTAGTAAAGCCTCATTGTTATCACTTTTAGACTTGTGATATGGATTGGCTGGTAATATATCATTGTTGAAGTCTTATGATATTTACTTGCACTTTGCCTGTACGAAGCTTTTAATCTTTATCCTAAATATGTAAGAGTTCTTGATGTTCTTCATACTGACAACTGACTTGAATTTCTCTATGAGAGGCAGGCAAATTGTAAGGCATAAAGTATCAATATGCATCATATGGGCCACCTTAAGAAGTCCATCACGTCCCATAGGATTGGAGCAGAAGATGCATAGACTTGGTCCTTGACTCTCTGAACTAGATCTTGTATTCCCAGGACTTGGCAATGATGATTTTTCAGTTGCTCTCATATGCACTCTCTGTAGCTTTTCATAACTAAGTTTAATTTTGCAATACTCATGGCATGCAATTGAGACGTTGGAGGATGCAGATTCATCAAAACTTGATGGGATTAAAAGTGGAGCAATGCACTTTGGTGGGCAAGCTAGAAGGTAGCCGGATGTGCGCTAAGTATTAGGAAGTGTCCATGGATTATTGAACTTCCTTTTCTTAATGAAGTAAAACTTCTTGGATGATAAAAGGGGGCAAAATTGTTGTTAAGATGAGCTATTCGTTGAAGTACGTAGCAAGAGAATTGAAATGGAGAGAAATCTGGAGATACACAAAAGTAGTGAACAGGTTAGTGCACATGAAGTGACTAATCAGTGTTTGGGGAGATGAATATTCAGAAAGCTGTAGACAGACAATGTGAAAGAGGAGTTGGAAACAAAGTCCAAAAGTGTGTAAGGTACAGCTGAATGGGATCAGTGTGTGTGTGTGTTTGTGTGTGTGTACATTGGGGTTTGTGGCTCTGCTGACTTGCTTTCTGTGAAAATGGCTAATTTTGTTGAAGTTTTCTGTGCATGCCATTTTTTCAACATTTAAGAGTTAAAGCATGAATTTGGCAGTAACCACTATTTAATATTTTTTTAGAAGCCAACTCTATTAAGGGAAATCTTCCTTTGTTTGCTTACATACCATACATGCATATATATATGTGTGTGTGTGTGTGTGCGTGTGTGTGTATGCGTGTACACGTGTATATGTGTGTGCGCTTGCGCGAAAGAGAAGGAACCATAGAAATAACAAAATAGAGTTCGACGAGTGTTACACTCCCAAAAATAAGTTTGGAGTACTTGTTTGATCAATTATAGACTTATTTATGACAATAGTATACACTTAAGAATGAAAATGATTCGCCTATGTCTTTTTCTCAGCATGCTTTACGTTTTTATATATATATATATATATATATATATATATATATATATATATATATATATATATATATATATATATATATATATATATATATATATATATATATATATATTATATTAAGGAAAGCACAATCTAATTGCACAAAAAACCTCTTTAGTTATTAAGCGAAACGGAAGAGACAAAAAAACTTTCCCAATAATTTGAGTATCTACTACACAGGAAGTTGTAGAAAGTTAGTACAAAGAGGGTAAATTGTCATGAAAGAGAGATGTATTCTTTTTCATTGTCTTCTGGTATTGCTGCTTCTATGAGTAATACTCTATATTTTAAAATATTTTCCTCAATTAATAGTTTTAGAACTAATAGAAAACTAATCTACTATGATGTATAAACTGTTGTCAAACGTACAATATCGTGATGATTTGTTCATTTAGAACAAAGTCATGTGCTTGCAATATGTATCTTTTTAGAGTAGAGCTAGGAATTATATTTCATATTAATTTTTAAACCAGATGGTTCATTTGGCTTGTTTCCGAAATGCAAGACAGACTTCTTTAAAAAGACCGAAATTCAAAAGTTCCATACTTATACTTGCAATGTTGTTGGACTAGTGCATCATGCAAAACATACTCTTCAAAGTATATGGGTGTTTGAAAAATTCCCTTTTTTTTCGTTTTTGGCAACAACAAAATACTATGATGCAAAGTGAGGGAAAGGGATGTCATTCTGATCTTCTCTCCAGTCAGAAGAATATATGAAATTAATCAGATCCGTCTCTTTTTCACTGTGGCAGCGGTTAACGAGTCTGAAGGTTTCATTACGTGGCCTGGCAACCTGTCTCTACGAGACTGAGCATACTGTCGACCGCTAGGTTGCCGGACCAAAATAATGAAACCTTCACAATCATTGTCCGAGGCAACAGATCTTAAATGAATGTGCAGCAAACTGCAGCTATCTGAAAAAAAAAATCGCATCTAGAAGAATTACCTCCAGTTTTTTGTGACGAACATGTATGAGTCGTTCAAATGTAATATACTACGGAAATTCTTTTTATGTAGAACACATTCAAACAACTGCCAGATTATCTAGATGTCCGTTTATATCATCAACGTGCTGCGTTCTTTATTGAGCTGGTGCTTCAAGGTTCTGGTTGCAGTGGTACGCAGACGTTGAGAATTCGTGTTCTAATTACTAAAATGCTAATTGTCCTAAAAAAAAAAAGATGGATATGCAAGGAGTCATTTTTTTTAACTCATGCGTTATTCTTGAAGTAGAAAAAACCATACTGATAAAATCAGTTTCGATAATGCAGAAATGTTTCCGAAATAATGGATTACTGCCCATGAAAGTCAATTTTAACTTTCAGCTTGCCAGATAACGATTCATATTGATTACAATAAAAAATGTTAATATACAAACGAAAGAAAAACGCATATGACATATCTCGTATTGATTATCAACTCAAAACTGCTTTGCAGCTGTAGGAGGACTGAAATCCATCGAGGGGACGCGAAATATGAAGAGAGCTAAATAAAAAAAGGCGAGACGGGAAAAGTAAAATAATATATCGACGAGATCGCCCTAATGTTCGGGCATGAAAATCACCGAATTATGCAGCTCTCCGTCGCACTTGGGACCTCTTGCGGCGGTTCTGAGGAAGGCTGTTATAGCTTTCCCATTTCGAGCCGCGTTATAACCCACAGGGGTGACTCCTAAAGGCCCACACTCTCCCCCTGAACACCCACCAGTCCTCATGCATCCCGACACCAGCCCCCCCTCTTCCATCTCCTCCCACGCCTCCCCCTTCTGGGTCTCAGAGACCCTCTCTCTCTCTCTCTCTCTCTCTCTCTCTCTCCCTTCCACGGGTTGGTGGTAGTAGGACCAGCTAAAGAGGAAAGTTGGTATTTATGGATCCTACTTAACTTATATGATGCAGTGATGACCCCTTGCTTCGTATCCAATAGCCAGGGTCTCACAGTCCTTTCTTTTATTCTTATCATTGCCATTGCTTGCTGTACAGTAGTGCTGTCAGTACTAATGGGTTGCCACTACTTTTAAAGCGTTTTTATTATCATGTTATTACTTACAGTTGTAATAGTGGTAGCTAATGACGACGTTCCTGTTGTTGTGTCCTGTAAGTATTCCTACGATGAATGTTCATTTCATGATCACTGTCATGAGAATCGTCAATTCTGTATAAAAGATCTCAGAAATAAATCATTATTAGCATACCATGTGGAAGGGAGACATTTAAACTTTTTTTAAGATTTCTCTTTCTTTTCCAAGTTTTCCAACAATTCTTAATGCTGTTATGCCATTTAGCAGCAATATCCAGGAATTAAATGGGATCGAAATGTGGCATAGCTTTTCTACAAAATTTTCAGTCCCATTACATGCTATGCTCAGAAAATTTAAATCTTTCAGGTCTAAACTGTCTTTGCGAAATTAATGGATACGAACAAGATTTCAGTGAGTTATCTGCACAAGTCAAAATGATTGCTCTCGAGCTGTCTTATTTATTATTAGTTTTTTCTTATATTTTAGAAAACTATTCACTTCCTTTTTGTAATTATTCCATAGCTAATATCTTTAAACTACAAAATGCATTACTCCCTGCAGCAACCCTTCTATAAATCTGTGTAGTCACTAAATTCTTTTGAAATTATGTTAAGCGCTTTTTTTACTGACTATCTATACCGAAACCAATAGTACATGACGAATTAGAAGATACACAGCCATTCTTACTCCCTTGCAGGAGAAACACGCTAATGAAAACTGTCTCACTATGATGCAATTATTTGCATTCACAGCGCTTTCTAACGCTGCTGGTTCACAAGTAAGTTATTCATGCTCAGTATGTATTGCTATTTGAAAGTAATTTGAACAGAGCACTGAGTCAGTAATGTGACCTAGTGCTCCGGCTCTCAAAGAGCAACAAGTTAAGTATATCTTAGTTTAACCAGACCACTGAGTTGAATAACAGCTCTCCTAGGGCTGGCTCGAAGGATTAGATTTATTTTACGTGGCTAAGAACCAACTGGTTACCTAGCAACGGGACCTACAGCTTACTGTGGAGTCCAAACCAAATTATGACGAGAAATAAATTTCTGTCACCAGAAATAAATTCCTCTAATTCTTCATTTGCCGGTCGGAGAGTCGAACGCTGGGCCAACAGCGTGCTAGCCGAGAGCTCTACCCACCCTTCCAATGAAGAACTCTCAAAGAGCAACACAGGCAGCTCGTGAGAAAGAGCCCGTACTGACGAAAGCCCACCTCCATCTAACATGTTACACCACAACATTCACGGAGCTATCCAGGAAAGCTATTTTAAATGGCAAGAGATGGGGGAAAGGCCTAAGTTAGAGAAGTTGGACAACTTTAGGTTCGAAGAAACTGAAAAGTAAATGCAAAAAGCGATGCACCAGTAGGCCTGAGGAATACTGTAAAGAATCTTGAACCATGACTGCCTGCAGCATTCGAATTACACTCAATACGAGGTACTTCCTTGGGGGTCCCGAATCCATAAAGAGTGAAGAGGAAGAAGTTCCAGTTGGAGTTTTACTGCCAACTAGTCAGCACAACTAAATTGTAATGGAGGGGCTGCAAGGCTGCAGGTTTGAGATTTTCAGGTTAGGTTGTCATACTGTTACCTTAAACCGGCATTCCTGCCCAAAGTCACCAGTGGTCCTTTGATTTTATTGGTTTACACAAAGGGAACTCCAAAATATAACTGTTACTCAAGTTTTAAAAAAGCAGTCATTTAAGATACACGTCAGCCATTTAGTCTGGCTTCTACTAATATTAAAAGCAGAATGCAGCTCAAAGCAGTTGACCCGCAATAAATATATCTAAAAGATCCCACGATAACTTTTTTTGCTGAAAATAGGGTTTCTTTAAATGTGGGCCCTTTAAACAGTTTCGTTACTGACATCGTTACTGAATATATATAAAAAAAGAAATTTAAACCCTATTTTCCGTACAAAAATAAGAACTAATGAAAATACCTCTTGAATTCCAGAATCCACCTTATGAAGGGCTGAGAATTCTTTCATCCTCCTCTTTAAAGTTTTTACTTTCTTCTGCTCCTTCCTCTTCTTGCTTCTGGACGAAGTGGAAGAAATCCCGAGCTCGAGCACAAATTCATTCATAACTTGGAGAAAAGTAAATGAAGATTTGTTCCAGCGCTCATAATTCTATCCGTCTTAAACGGAATAAGATTTCCTAGGCGAAGCACAGAGAGAGAGAGAGAGAGAGAGAGAGAGAGAGAGAGAGAGAGAGAGAGAGAGAGAGAAGATGAAAAAGGAGGGGGAAAATAATGTCATGCGGGAGAGGAGAGGGGAGCGGGGAATGAATACAAATAAAACTGATAAATGAAAAAAATTATGGCGTAGGCACATCATGCAAAATAAATAAAACGACCTAGGAAAAATTTCAGCAATTTTAGATGATTTTCGTTTATCCAGACAAGTGAAGCTAACAGTAATCTTTATTATTATTATCTGTTTAACAAGAATTCGCCAGTTTAATGGAATGAGCCAAAATGGTAAAATCTATATGATTCTTTGAATTCATCGTCTTAATTCTAAATTTAAAATACTATTGGGAACCTTAATGAATATATCATTTACTTAGAATTGAGACGAAACTTCCTACCCTGAAATGAGATATCCAAGGTAATGATAAAATTTATGACATATCTTTTCACACCTAGAGTGGTTTTTTTTTTTGGGGGAAGCCGTTCGTGAATATCTACTCTTACATAAAAAAAATATATATATTATACTCGTATATATATAACGGCGGCTTTTGCTGACTTGTCTGTGCTCTCCCGTTGTTTTAAATGTGTCCGCAATATGAAACAAAAATGTACATTATTACAAAAAGTTTAAGTTATACTAACAGAGCAAGAGAAAAGAATATGTTCCAGTCTGTTGAGAATGAAAAATGCTCGCAAATGTATTGTCTATTTCAAAGCATGTGATAATGACTGTAGTCATTAGTTCTCGATGCTTTATGATCGAGCCATGGCACCCAACTATTGTAGCACTGTCACTTTCAAAGCATATCTATGACCGTGACAGTCAGTGTAAAGGTTTCATGATCATAACTTAGCTACTTAAACCTGTAGCATCACTGTAGCATATGAATATTACTGCAGCCAACAAGTCTGAAGGTTTCATGATCATATCCTGGCAACGTACCATTGTATCAGTTACTTTCAATGAATGTGACCAAACCTGTGACCAACAAGTCTTAAGGTTTCACGATCATTCCTTTGCAGCTCACTGCTAAAGTACCCTAATTTCCAAAGCATGAGACTATAACTGTGGCAAGTCTGATGGCCTCATGATCAAGCTATGGCAACCTAACATTGTGCCTATATAACTGCAACCAACAGGTTCAACATTTTCACGATCATGCTCTGGCCACGTACCACTGAAACACAGTCATTTTCAAAACATGTGGCAATAGCTACGACCAACAAGTCTAAAGGTCTCATGATCACAGACTTGCGTCCTGCTTTGTAGTAACATTAGTTTGAAGCATATCACTATAACTGTGCCAAATAAGTCTGAAGGCTTCAGGATTATAACCTAGCAACCTACCATTTTAGCATTCAGTGTCAAAGCATATGATTATGCCTGTGGTATTCAATTTCAAATCATGTGACTATACCTGTGGCAAAGTTTGAAGGTTCCATGATTATGCTCTGGCAACCTAACGTGTAGCTTCATCACTTTCAAAACATGTGGCTATGTACAGTAACTGGTGACCAATATTTTTTAAAGTTTTATGATCATGCTCTAGCCACATATCTTTAAAGCATAGTTACTTTCAAAGTATATATACCTGTGACACAAGCCTGAAGGTTTCATGATGTTGTAACTTCTGGTTGCAGCATCATCACTTTAAAAGCATGTCATTATAACTTTGACCAACAGTGGAAAATTTCTTGATCATACCCTGACCACCTACCTTATAGCATCATCACTTTCCAAGCATATTACAAACAAGTTGAAGGTTTCATGTTAATTTCCTAACAAACTGACAAACCATCATCTCTCTCAAAGCAACCAGCAAGTCCAAAACTGAAGTGGTAGCATTGTAACTTTCAAGGTATGTGAATATAACTGCAATCAACAAGTCAGACAGTTTTATGATCAGACCCTAGCACCTTACTAATGTAGCATTGTTTGTGACCTACACGTCTGAAGATTTCATGACCATACCTGGCAAGTTACTCTTACCAGCTTTGTCACTTTCAAACCATGAGACTGCATAACTGTAGCCAACATGTCTGAAAGATTCATTATCATTCTCTGGCAACCTACTAGTGTAGCATTTTCGCTTTCCAGTAATATGACTATAACTAAGCACTAATAATATTGAGCATCAACTCCCAAACCTGGTGACTTACTGTTGTAGTATCATCACCTTTAAAGAATGTGACTATATACTGCAGCCAACAAATCTAACAGTTTCATAAGTGCCCTATCAATCTACAATTACAGCACTGTCACCTTTAAGGCATTTGACTATGAATGCAGCTTGAAGTCTGAAGGTTTTATGACTGTGTTGTGGTACCGTAAAATTGTAGTATCGTAATTTTAGAAGAATGTAACCCCAACTGTGACCTGCAAATCTGAAAGTCTTATAATCATACCCTGGCAAGCTACAGTTGTAGCTTTGCCACTTTCAAAAGTATTTGACTATATAACTGTTGCCAACAAGTCTACAAGTATCATTATCATTCCCAGACAACACTGCAGTGTAGCATCGTCACTTTCAAATCATATGACTATAGCTGCAATAAACTAGTCTTAAGGTTTCATATTCATGGCCAAACAACAATGCAGTGTAGCATCATCACTTTCAAAGCTCAGGACTATAAATTCCGAAGGCTTCACAATCGTGTTCTGGCAACGCACCATTGGAGTACTGTCCCCTTTTAAAGAATGGGGCTATAATAGTGAATATTTTCCTTTATAAAGAATGTGACCGTAATGATTACCTATAAACCAATAATTTGAAGGCTTCCCTATTGTATCATGGCAACCTACCATTGTAGCATCGGCACTTTCAAAGCATGTGACTACGTATGTGTGGCCAAGAAATCTGGAAGTTTCATTATCATGTACTGTTATCATAACATTGTACTGTCACTTTCAAAGAATAAGACTATAACTGCAGCAAGCGAGATTGAAAGTTTCATAATCATACCCTGGCAACCTACCACTGTAGCAGTGTCACTTTCAAAGCATGTAACTACAGGCACAAGTTTCTTGATCATAAACTGTGAGCTGACCACTGTACCTTTGTCACTTCTAAAGCATATGACCATATAACAGTGACTAACACGTCTGAAAGTTTCTTGATCAGTTCCAGCAACCTAGCATTGTACCAACATCATATTCAAACCGTGTGAACACAGTTGCACCAACTAGTCCGAAGGTTTCATGATCATGGCCTGGCGACCCACCATTGTGGCACTGTGATTTTCAAGGTATGTGATTATGACTGTGACCACTAAGTTCAAAAGTTTCATGATCGTTCCCTGGCAACCTATCATTGCAGCATTGTCACTTTCAAAGCACCTAAATATACCTGTGGATAAGAGATCAGTTTTGATGATTATGCCCTATCATTGTAGCACTGTTATTCTCAAAGCATGTAGCTATAAGAGGAGCCAGTAAATCTGGAGGTTTCACGATTGTACTCACAACCAACCATTGCAACATCTTCACTCATAAGGGATGTGACTACATGAATGCTGTTAAAAAGGCTGACATTTTCACATTTTGGCCTATTATCCTACCATTTTAGAATAGTCACTTTGAATGCATATGGCTAAATGTACAGCTAACACTTCAGGTTTTATGAACATGCCATGGTAACCTACCATTCAACAATAATTCTATATAATACCACTGGGTTGCCAACACTCTAATTATGAAAACTTCAGACTCGATGACTGTGGCCATAGCACATAATTACTTATGCACTGTCGCTCGTGAGCAGCTTTATGTTTAAGGAGACAGGAATGAGTATAATAATTAATCTTTTATTTAATCACTATTTAAATAAAAGATGTTCAAAAGTATGCTTCTTGTTCTAACAAAATTTAAATTTTTGTTAATACTGATCAGTCTTAGTTTTCCTATTAGCACCTTTGAATTTTCGATCATGAAAAGTAAGTTAAAAATGTCATTTTTACCTTATTAGTAAAGTTATTAGCACCTCGTTTTATTCAATAAACATTCGGCAAAAGATTCAAGCACAAGAACACTCATTGATGAAAGCAAACATAGTTGAGGTTCTAAGCTAATAACTAACACAGCTATTGTGCACTATCAGAAAGCATAATACAGGGATCTTTTAGCCTTTTGCCTTCTGATTCTCCACAAGGTAACCAGTGCTTGTGGCAAAACTTGTTGCCAAAGATCAACACCTTTGTTTTCACAGGAAAAGAAGAAGGAAAAGGCCGTCCAGAGCTGTCGTACGAAGAAACACATATGAGAGATGCGGGTAAACAACTGATTTTATAAGTGGGCTCTGGCCTGTTTTAATACGCCCTGTGGACCAAACAGTAGTCACTGATGATCTTTCACCCACTTGGTTCGAAGGCTGCATGATGGGGACACAAGTGGAGTATGAGAACGTGGCGGTGAGACGTTGCTGAACGTGGTGGCTAAACCTTGGTTCAGAAAAGAAACTGGGAAGGTTACAGAGTTCCCCAAAACCCCGAAAAAGAAAATGACAGCAGTTATAAGCGTGGCAAGTTGGATCTGCGCCTGCCTGCGACAAATATATTGGTGGATAACACTCTTTTGAGATTCAGAGACTGTCCATCCACCTAAGTCATATGAGGGCCAGAAAGTTGCATTAATGCAAACAGCATTTTCATGTTGCAATATATTTACTTGAGGGTTAAGAGTGTAACGTATAATAATTGTATCCCTAGGAAACTATTAATATCTCCCTATTCGGAGCGATTGTTAACTCTCTCTCTCTCTCTCTCTCTCTCTCTCTCTCTCTCTCTCTCTCTCTCTCTCTCTCGATCAATCAGTTAATCATTCAATCAATCAATGAAGCAGACATGAGCTTGCACATACAATATAAAACGTCTCATCTGTATTCCTTATACCTACTGTTTCATGTATTCTTATACAGATTTCTTGCAATTCTAGAGCAAAATTAAAATAATGCTGGAATAGTTCTGTGCAACTCTCACCCGATTTTAGCTTCTTTATTTCTTTCTTTATTTATTTATTCATTTATTTATTTTGGCGAATCGGTTGGTTTTAGCTAGCATTCATCAAAATTACAATCCTCTATAACGATAACGTCCTGTTTAAAGCCATATTTTCAATGAACCATTTTCATTTACAACAGCCACCGCAATACTGACGAAAATTAAGAAAAAATGTAAAACTATCTTTAGGAACAGTGCTCTAATAATATTATTGCATCTCATATTTCTATTTCTTTGCAATATTTTCGTGCACATTATCAGACTATAATGAACATTGTTAGCGTTCGCTCGTTGGCAACTGTTACCGACTCCAATATCATTTCAGTTCTACTGAAAATGTCATTATGAAATTTTTCCCCCATTTTATCTATCAATATCGATATTACTCATCATCACACTGCGATAACAACCGTTCTTTGTCGGCAACAAAAAGCGTTTCCCTTTGGCGTCATTGATAGAGGTGTCAGGCTGTCAATAAGCAGCTTGAGTCCGATTATTTGGGGACTAATCTCCGCCTAATCTCTTCGCCATTGTCAGAGAGATTAGGCACGGCATGCAAATGAGACTTTTTGAATAAAATTCATTTTTATGAAAAAAATGAATCTCGCTTTGTGACCTGACATCCAGCTACAAAGGGAGGTCAGCTGATTAGAGTTAACTGACATCCAGCAGCTCTATTGGGCTGTTAATTGCATTCATTCGTCGTCCAGATCAAGTTCAACCGGTGGGAATCACCTGCGCTTTTGTGTCAGGGATAGAACTCTCCCTTTTTCACTTTTCAAAATTTTTATTGCAAAAGTAAAAACAACAATATAAAAAGGTGGAATTTTTTATTTCTTTTCAGGCGTGAGTTTGTAATTGAATTTTTAGAGTTTTGCTCTTTGAAGGTAATTCAGCCCTGTAATTTTCAATATGCGTGTTTCATATATTCTGACAGACAAATGATTTATGTTTTGTGTAAACAATAAACTATTTCTTTTAATAAGGTTTGGTTTCAGAGGAAATACATGATTCACCGCCACGTTAAGTCTCCAACTTCCAAACGCAGGATGAAACGTATCTGCGGAAAACTTCCCCAACTTAACCAGCTTCAGATATCTGCACTGAAGTCTCATCGACTTTCCGTTGAGCTCCCTTACACCTTGCTTTCTAAATGATAATATACTCCCATTTCAGTTATACGCTCTTTCACCAACCTTTGAACCTCTAGTCACTCCGCATAATCATCTCGAACCCTCTGGTTCACACTCTTCACCACTTCAACCTTCCTTCTTTCATATCGTTTAACAAACCCCTCTTCATACAATCAAGTTTTGTCTTCCATAGCCATTCCTACTCTCATCCAGATCTTTTGTATATACATGTTACATTCGTTTTTTAACAACGGCTGTGCTAAAGACCTAACTGATCTATGCTTTAGGAAAACAAGAACGAGAAGGCAAGAAGAAAGGGTGTGGTAAAAGCACGAAAGAAGCAATGGACAAACCTCTGAAAAATGAGGGTTGTACGAGTCAGGACGAACTAAAGTTAGACGCGAAGTCCAAAGCTCAACCACCTTTTAGCATATAGGAAAAGGGTTGAAAGATGATACAAGGATAGACCATTGATCAAAAGAACTGACTTACGTTCAGTACTGTTGAAGAAAAACATATGAAGAAGCGTATCAGATATGAAAGCAATACTCCAAACATTGACAGATAAGTCCAACATAAGACCTTGAAAACTAGGATACAGGAATGATTTTCCAACGTCTGAACATGCACCCAGTGTTTTAAAACATGATTTAGTAATCCGAGCACAATAATCTCTCCAAGGCAAGGCAAGTTAGAAGCATCTTGAAACCCTAAAATGTTGATCGAAGTGAAATGTTCAACTAAATTTTCATAAAATATAGTTAAAGACTTGGACTGAAAGGAAACATTGAAATAAGAGAGTACTGTATTCTGGATGCAATGAATTTGAATAAGTTATGGGATCCTCAAGATATTAACCTTACAAAATTTGTTAACATATGTGGATAGGTTGATTCATGATAAAGTGAAGTCATCAGAAGCTGGTTTCGAAGTGCATAGAGGAAAATACAGAAGGACGAACCATTAACAAAAGCTTAGATTGAAGAATGGGTGGATGGGAGGAGGTCACTGATAAGGAAGATGAAAAGTGTAGATGAGAGAACACAACCCTGAGGAAAACCCTTAGAGATAGCTGCTGTCAACTAAGCCATACAAGCCATAAAAGAAGTTGGAACTTAAGTACAACTGTACCTAAGGCTTGACCTTGGCAGGCTAACTGCCGAGCATACCAGCTTTGTGGACTTGCAAGCTCTCGCCTTATCCTTAGCTATGAAGTGTACCGAAATACATGACAGTAACTGTACAATGGCTGTTGCATAGTCGAAGCTGGAGAACAAGGCTTATATTCTGAGTACCCTTCTCTTAGAAGGGTTGCCTACCAAGGCTAAAGGATTCCCTTCCACCCTCTAGGTGTCATGATATGTCAAGAACAATAACAAATCGTTCTACAAAGTCCTGCAGTGAAAGGAAACCCAGCAGTAAATCTCTCCTGACATGAGTTATATAAGGCCAGGTATTCACGATCAGGTTTACCTGTCAGTTCACCCATGACTGTTCGATGACAAAAGTAGAACTGTCAGTCGGGCCGTCAGCTCGAGGCCATCACCCTCAGTTCTTGCCTGGCAGTGATGGAAACTCTGCTAGCTGATGACAAGGTCTAGTTATATAGACTAGCTGGTGCGGCAGTTCACTTAATAAAAGAAAAAGAGTATGGCCTAACTATCACTTGATAAATACCCAGCCTAGAGAGCAACTGCTGTAGCTTCCAAGTGCCTATACAAACCAGTCACTTCCACAACTCCATTATATACACTAACATCAACTGTTTATGTTTGTAGTTTCCATTTAACCTCATAACTGTACTCTTGTTAAAATCAGTTTTCATCTTTTTCCTCTTATAACGATTTTTAACTTCTTTAGTTGGCCTTTGGAATGTCTTCTTCATTATGCTCAGTCATCCCTTTAACACCTGCATTGGTTCTTTTGGGTTAGTGCAAATTCCTCTAACATTCTGTTTAAAATAAGGCCAAATTCCTTATTGAAAATCATCAAATCCTTTTTAGTTTGTTTTAGTATCTTTCAAACTTTACTATTCAACGAAATTCGTTCAAGAATGTGTATCCTTTTCGTAGTTAATAACGAACTGATTGCTTCAGAGAACAAGATAATATTTGTGTCCGTTTGACGTATGCCAACTATGCCAAAGTTTTATAAGAAATTTTAAAAGAAAAGGTGAAAAGGGAAGGAGGGAAAAAAACGCCGAACACTTGTAGCATTCGTTTCATAAAAGGTCTTTTTTCATTGTTGATTATAAGCCTCGCAGCGTCTTTTTCCAGACTATGAGATCGCTTGAAAACTTTAATCTCCTCGATCCAGTTCACAAAAATGGACGAAATTATGCGAGTGTTTGACAGTTCTTCTCTTGTAGAGGTGCGTTCCCCCCTGGTCCCCTGGGGGAGGATTTTTCTTTCAACAACTGACAGGAGTTCCTTTTTGATCTTGTCAATAAGAGCTCGTGGCAATAAAAGAGAAATCAATATTTTCATATCTGCTCCTGTTATCAAGGTATTCACATTTTTCTTCTGAAATGGTTAAGTACTGATGGCATTTGTGTCTTGTCTTCCTTCTTAGATTAGCTTGACTTTCGGTAGTGCTTTAAGACCTTGTATATTTTCGCCTCATTCTCTTTATTTTTTCGTCAACCGCTATAATACATGTGAATATTTGTTTTAAGACATGGCTGTGTTTCTTGTTATTTTCTTCAACATTACTTCCTGCATCTTTTTGTTAAGCTATTCTCATTTCTCATATTACTACAATTCTTTCAGAGTAAGTTTGTTTTGCAGGTTAATGAAAATTTGAGGCTTCTTTCATATGATTGTGTGACTATATGCATTTGATTGTGTGACTATTTGCATTAGCAGTAATAAATTTCCTTCAATTCATTTTTCAGGAAAATTAACCACATCTATCAAGGCATGTGAGTTGTATTCGCCTAATACACCTATCCTTACGTCTTTGGTGCCAATTAAATGATGGTTTAAAGTACTAAATTTCCAGTCTCCCGACTTCGCACAATTTAGATGCGTTGACCACCATGTACCTGACTCCAAGTGAGAGATATACGAAAAGTATTTCTCATTACGTGGTAGGATTGGAACCAACGCAAGTGAGGTTCCTGGAAGGCTGCACTAAAATACCATAATTCGTATGATTTGTTGATTAAATAACTTTTCCAAAGCAATCACTTTGAAAGTTTCTAAAGCACTTCTAGAGCCTTTGAAAATTACGAATTTCCCTGAGTGTATGTTTTTAGTTTTCTGCAAAAGAAAACTATTGAGATGGCTTTTCTTTGGCACTTTTTCTGTCCGCACTTTTTCTGTCCGCCCTCAGATCTTGAAAACTGCTGAGGCTAGAGGGCTGCAAATTGGTGTGTTGATCATCCACCCTCTAATCATCAAAGCTACCAAATTGCAGCCCTCTAGCCTCAGTAGTTATTATTCTATTTAAGGTTAAAGTTAGCCATAATCGTGCGATTGGCAACGCTACAGGACATGCAACCACCGGGCCGTGGTTAAAGTTTCATGGGCCGCGGCTCATACAGCATTATACCGAAATATAGATCTATTTTCGGTGGCCTTGATTATACGCTGTAGAGGCTGTACAGATAACTCGATTGCGCCGAAGAAACTTCAACGCATTTTTTCCTTGTTAATAGTCGCAGCTACTAACCATATAGCGGACAGTCGTGCTGTGAAAAGTGAGGCCTTGTTGGGTAAAGAGAACTGAGTTGTTTCGTTTGACAAAATTGTAAGTAAATCCTACATCAAACGAAAAGGTGGAGCCGCCAATGACATGTGCTAAAGTTTGTAGGTAGAAGAGTGTGATTTGGTTCAAAGTTAGGCTGAGAGCTGAGACAAAGGTATGTTTTACCTCAGAAGATGTTCAGTATTTTTATTTGTGGTATGATGCAAGAAGCAAGAATGAGGTTATGAACCAAGGAGTTGGTACAATGATTAACAGTTTGGCTGGTGAAAGAATTTAAACAATAATTTTGTACAGAAACTAGGGTGAGTATTTCAAATAACCGCAGGACATTCACAGAATACGTGAAACAATGAAGGTTGCAGGATGTATATAGACGATTATGAGAGAAGCTTGAGGTATCCCTGGGACCTAAAGTTGGAGTGTACAAAGGGATTGTTGAGCCAAATCTTCTTAAGCTATGGTGACTTCGTCCAGCAAAGGTAATTATAAGGTTTTTAAAACTATCCCACCAAAACCCTAATAAATACAACAGGGATGAGAAATCTAACCTAAAAATTATGTATGTATATATATATAATATATACATACATATGTATGTATGTATATATATGTGTGTATATATAAACATACATATATGTACACACATATATATACATATATATGTAATATAATATGTATGTATATATATAGTTCAAATAAATCTCGGCGAATATAAGCCAAATATTTAATTATTTTATTGATTTTTGTTGCAAAAACGAATTAACCCGTGCTAATTGCACTTCGCTGCCATAAGACCTTATTACCAACTACTTTAATCGATATATAAGAGATCAATAAATTGTCTTATCTGTTTATACATATATATATATATAACATATATTTGGATATATATATATATATATATATATATATATATATATATATATATATATATATATATATATATAAACAGGTAGTCAGTTCACCCAAGCCCAATAAAAAGGTCATTCCTCAAGTACACATTCAATGGCTTTTGTCATTAACTTAGGTGGAAACAATTAAGTGAGTATTCCCGGAAAGCTCCCGTTCTCAGAGTTCCCCACACCTCCACTTCCATGCAGTCCCTCATCTTTCAGTTTCTCTCAATCAGTCCTTGACTATGTGATCCTTCAATGGGTGAATGAACGAACGATTGGAATGGAGGAGGGGCGGGACGAGGCTCACTGAAAGTAGTAGGCAAGGGGGTACCTCTTCTCTATCTATCTATCTGTCTGTCTATCTGCCTATTTGTCTATCTATAGATCTTCAGAAAGGAAGGGTATACAAATCTCTCTCTCTCTCTCTCTCTCTCTCTCTCTCTCTCTCTCTCTCTCTCTCTCTCTCTCATTCTGTAAAGAGGTTTGGTGCAGGGGATTGCCGAAACTAAGGTTGCTCTTCTCTATCTATCTATCTATCTGTCTGTCTGTCTATCTGTCTATCGATAAATCTTCAGAAAGGAAAGGTATACAAATCTCTCTCTCTCTCTCTCTCTCTCTCTCTCTCTCTCTCTCTCTCTCTCTCTCTCTCTCTCTCTCTCTCATTCTGTAAAGAGGTTTGGTGAAAGAGATTGCCGAAACTGAGGTTGCATAGGAAGAAGATGTCGGGGTGAAAGGCGCAGGGGAGAACTGCTCGAGGGCTGTGTCTTTTCTCCTCCCACCCGGAGGGGGGAGTCTCCCACCCCCAGCACTCCTCAATTAACAAAATGCCAAGCTCACTTAAGACATACGGTGAGCAAATAAGATCAAAATCTCTGCTGAGTGGAAATAATCACGGTGTGGAATAACGACCGCGATGATTTCTCTCTGTTTTTTTCATCAGGATTTTTGCATTTCTTGTACTGATTAGGTTTTTCTCGGGCTTCACAAGTTCATCTTAACATAGCACTGACTCAATAACTAATGCCATTTGCGTTTCCTGTTCTGATTAGGTTTTCATCGGGCTTCATAATTACGCAGTCATCTTAACATAACACTGCCTCAGTAACTAGTGTAACAAAAATCTTAGTATCAAGATCATTGGAAAGAGAAGGAAAAATAAGCCAAGTCACGCTGGCATAAGATAACTGTAATCAAGAAAATGACATTAGAATGACTCAATACTAATTCAAGAATCAGGAAAAACATAAGTCGTAATACATGAGCTATTATCCTGATTCCAGACCCACTCTCTGATCCACATGAAAATGGAATCACTTAGTCCCTGAATAATGTGAATCTTTCATAAAAAGAAAAATCGTAAAAATCCCTTCATAAAAGCTTATGCAATGCTGCAAACGCATATACAGACTGACAACATTTTCATAATTTTCATAACCAAGGTAATACATGAGCTTCAATCCTGACTCCAGACCCACTCTCTGATCCACTTGAAAATCGAATCATTTGGTCCCTAAATATGGTGAATCTTTCATAAGAAGAAAAATCGTAAAAATTCCTTCATAAAGGTTTAGGTACTGTTGCACACGTAGATACAGACTGACATCATTTTCATAATTTTCATAACCAAGGTAACGTGATTCTAACGACATGTAGCCCTGTTTTCCCCAAACATGCAAATAAAATTAATACCGAAAAAGACGGCAGAGTCTTTTCCTCCGCCACACGCTGCTAATATGGCGAAAACAAAGTTTCTAAAGAGACTCCGGACGAAGGTAGAAAGGCGAAATGCATTTCAAATCGAGGTAGTCATAAAGAGCATTTTCATACCGGTAATGGGTTCCTCCTCCGTCAGCTGAAACGTGGAGGAGGGAAAGGTCAAGTGTGGATACCTCTCGCTGGCCAAAAACAAAACAAAAACAAAAAAAAAAAAAAAAAGGAGAGAGAGGAAGAAAAAGAGAGACAGAGAGTGAGCGGGACAGAAATAGCTATTTTCATATTAAATCAGGAAGCTGATGGAATAACAGAGAACTTGAACCTTCAAACTAAGCTTGGAAATTCTAGCCTGTTTCTCTTAAAAAAAAAGTGGCATACAGGAATAATCCAAAGTGAAACTGAAAACAGCAAACATGTGAATGTGAATATGATGAAAGTACATTAGGTGCATTTTATTCTTTTATATATATATATATATATATATATATATATATATATATATATATATATATATATATATATATATATATATATATATATATATATATACTGTATATATATATATATATATATATATATATATATATATATATATATATATTAGACACTAATATCTGTCTTTTTTCAGTTATTTTTACATGTCGCCCCGTTCGTACACACCATCTCCCTTTGGTGCCAGTGATGTCTTACCCACACAGTTCTTTTCGAGATAGTAAGTCATTCACTGTATACCAAGTTTGGCTGAAATTGCTCAATGCATTTCAGAGTGTATGTGGAACATGCACACACACACATACATCTATATATATATATATATATATATATATATATATATATATATATATATATATATATATATATATATATATATATATATATAGATGTTTATGTGTATGTGTGTGTGTATGTTCTACATACACTCTGAAACCCATTGAGCAATTTCAACAAACTTATACACAGTGTATGACATACTATCTCGAAAAGAACACTGAGTGGGTAAGACATCACTGGCACCAAAGGGGGGTGGTGTGTGGAAAGGGGTGACATGTAAAAATAACTGAAAATGACAGATATTAGTGTCTAATCCATAGTTTTTGAGGTCGCTGAGATGAATAGTGACACTCCAAATGCCCATTAAGTTTAAGTTCAGCCCCAATAGGAAGGGGGGGGGTTGAGAAGGGTTAGGAATTGGATGACATGTAAAAACAACCGAAAACGACAGATATTAGTATATAATCCATAGTTTTCGAGGTCGCTGAGATGAATAGTGACACTTCCCGATGCACTTTAAGTCCAAGTTCAGCCCCAATAGGGAGGGGGTTGAGAAGGGTTGGGAAGGGGGGTGACATGTAAAAATAACAGAAAACGACAGATATTAGTGTCTAATCCATAGTTTTCGAGTTCGCTGAGATGAATAGTGCCAATCCCAATGCCCTTTAAGTCTATATCAAGGGAGCCTGAGAGTTGCAATGCTTGTAAGGAAGCTCAACGGTCTGTTGATTTGCCATCTGTGTAGTTAAAAGAAACGACATTGAAAATACGAATGTAGGAGAGATTGTTGTGTTTTTTTTTGTTTTGTTTTTTTATCCACTTCATCTCAGGTTTCTTTGGCCTTGCATTGAACAAATATATATACCACATACAGACCCTGTATAGCTCTCTTGGTCACTGGCGTGCACTAGACGTCATTAATCCTATTAAGCAATCGTAAAGTAGCAGTGACAGTAAATTTACTGAGTTTATTCAGCCACCTTCTAGAGTTTGAGGGTTTTATTGTAAGTTTTATGACTTGCCACGGAGGCTTCGGTCTCTCTGTTCCAACTGAAAGTTCTACCTAAGTGAGGGAAAAGAGTTTGGCATCACTTGTATGTGTGTGTTTGTTCGAGAGAGAGAGAGTGAGAGAGACAGTGATTAGTAATTGAAGGAGAGAGGATAACGAAAAAGAATGAACGACAGATCTCTAAAGTAAGATTAAAGACGGATAAAAAGTACTGAAATTCTTTTTGTTTTGTTTGTGCCAAAAATTTTTTTCAACAAAACTATACTTTAATGTATTTTTTTTAGCTACGCTTAATTTAAAGACTACTTAGGGCATATGTTCTATTTTTGGTATCTGTTTAGTATCTCCTGGAGTTTGTGTCATCTCAGAGTCATTTTAGTTGCATTGAGACGAGTGGTAACCAAATAGCCAATGTTCTACATCTTCGAAGTGTGGCATAACCTCTGTATCATGGACTTGGGGATTTTAGCTGAGTTGCATTGATTGAAAATGGACTTTAGAACGCTGTTTTTTTATTGCTTTATTCTTATAATATTTATTTATTTGTTTATTCATTTAATATTTATTTATATATCTATTTATGTATTCATTTATTTACTTATCTACTAAATATTATTTTCTTCTTTCTATAACTCTCTTGCTAATTAAAATTCAATTTACATTTTCAACTATACTTGCTATCATTTCTCATCAAAGAATATTTTATTATCTACTTCTCTTTGCCAGGAGTGAATATTTGGTTTCCACCCTCCTGTATGTTCGTTTGTACTGTCACTCTAGAATACATATTGTTAATTGCTACCACTATGTATCAGGCCCATAGAAAAAGACTTAGGTTTAAAGGCTAAACCAGTCAGGACTTCTGATAACTATTTCATTTCTCCTATGGGACATCTGCGTACAGACATCACGTGTTAGTGTGATTTAATTTTTATGTATATATATACGTATATATATAAATATATATATATATATATATATATATATATATATATATATATATATATATATATATATATATATATATATATATATATAAATATTCAAATATCTATTAATATATCTATCTATCTATCTATCTATCTATCTATATATATATATATATGTATATATATATATATATATATATATATATATATATATATATATATATATATATATAAACATATGAATGTATGTACAGTATGTATTGATATCAGTATCCCCCCCCAATTCCTTCTTCCCCGTTTTAAAACCATAAATATACTCCGGAAGCTTCATTTCCGGTCAAGTAACTTAATGCCATGCCCTGCAACGCTCACTCCATTAGTAATCCTTGGTTCTTTCAGGATCCAGCATCCTCTCTCTCTCTCTCTCTCTCTCTCTCTCTCTCTCTCTCTCTCTCTCTCTCTCTCTCTCTCGCCAACAGTATGGGCTTCACCATACACAAACACACTTCCCGGAGGGCGTTATTACGGATTTGTTTTGACTTATTGTTTCACAAACCTTTTTTTCAAAAGGGTTGAATGTTTTACAGCTTTCACTTCTTGCCTATGAATGCTTTTGTATGTGTACGTGAAGTGTATGTATGTAAGTATACTTATTTTTTTGACAATGTGGTATAATATATATATATATATATATATATATATATATATATATATATATATATATATATATATATATATATATATATATATATATATATATATATATATATATATATATATATATATATATATATATATATACATATATATGTATATATATGTGTGTGTGAGGGTGCGTTTATATATATATATATATATATATATATATATATATATATATATATATATATATATATATATATATATATATATATATATATATATATATATATATATATATATATATATATATATATATATATATATAATTTATATGCAATGTATATAATAGTAATAATAATATTGTCTTATCGTAAATTCTTCGAATTAGTCATGGCGATTAATTGGATTAACAGGATTGTTCATCGGAATAGAGAGAGAAAAAACTAGTTATTTATCAAACAAAAGACATTTGTTATATCGAAAACACTTTAAATTAAATAAAAACTTTGACACCTCTTTGCGTCTGCAGCATTGTGTTCTGTGAGCAAAAATGCATTCCCGGCAAAAATACTTCGAAATAAGTAATATATTAATAGCTTACTGCTGATATATCATTTTAATGTCTGACTGTCGATAAAGACAGATATATAGCCTGAGTTTTTTTTTTTAGGTAACGTTGAACAACACAAAGCGATAACATTAAAGCTAATAATGAATACATCAGCGAATCAGATATCCTCCACCGACATTTTCCGCCATCTCCGAAATAACTGACTCGGTGCCGCCATTACCTCAATTTTCTTAATTTTCATATGTGCTCCTATTGGCGTACACAGAGTTAAGTATCCATCCGTTTTAATTGAAAATTTAATTGTTGTTTTTCTATAGAAATAACTTGACTTGAGTTTCAATTTAAAGAGTAATATTTTTGAATGATAATATAAAAGATAATAAGCCTAACCCGTCCTAGCATTTTTATGTATTGAAGAATGACAGATAAATTTTTTGGAAAATCTGACATTTCTGTTTTTATCTAAAATTTAACAAATAAAGAAAAGACACATATAGCATATGTTTTTCTCTTTTATCATGAAATTACATTATAACTTCATGAGACACTTCTCACATTACAAATCGACATTAACCTATAAATTCCACAAATCATGCAGCCTAATAAAATCTTTTATTACTTTCAACTTGTCCTTGTGGAAAAACATTGTTTTCGTGATAACAAAACGGTTGTCGAGAAAAGAGAGAGAGAGAGAGAGAGAAAGACAATTCAAAACAATATAATATATATAGAGATAGATAGAGAGAGAGAGAGATATATATAAATTTGATAATTTGATTTACTTTTAGTATGAAACAATTCAAAACGATATAATATATATATATATATATATATATATATATATATATATATATATATATATATATATATATAAAGAGAGAGAGAGAGAGAGAGAGAGAGAGAGAGAGAGAGTGATGGACATGGCCGTGCTTCCAATCTTCAATTCGCTTGGTCAAAAAGCACTGATGCTGAAATCTCTTTAAGAGAAAATGCCAGCAGGGAGATGATGGGAAAAAATGACTCACGTTGCAGTATTGATTTGAAATATTGCAATCATCTCCCAAAACAGTCGGGGGCGAACCTGCCTAACTAACTGACTAACTACAGGGTTTTGAATAACCCTTGCAACGAAGCCATCAGCAATGAAAAAAAAAAAAATGGGGTGTAGGTACTGAGGGGAAAAGCAATTCAGAGAGAGAGAGAGAGAGAGAGAGAGAGAGAGAGAGTAAAAGGAACTTTTACGGAGAGATTATTGTACAGGATAGTAGAACATCTATACAAACGCTCTTAAATCAATTTATTTTTCTCTTTTCTTTTTCTCCTCTCCTGAAATTTCTTGGGTGGTAGTGTTAAGGTATAAAGCCCGCCTGAGAATCGAAAAACGTTTGGTATGAATGTGGAAGGGGAAAGCAAAAGGGGTGAAGATAAATAGAAAATAGGAGTGGAAAAATGCGCAAGCGGCTAACGGAGGAAGTAATACAAATCAATGAGAGCTAAGAGAACGGAAGAGGGAAGGGGAAGAGACCTGCATTTGCCGGACATTTTCCGAAAATCATCATTACTTCTTGAAAGCTGTTCTTCTTCATTTCCTCGTTATGAATAGCGCAGAGATGAGTTGGAGACCTGCTGTTATTAGTCTTTTCAAATCAGTATCTTTGGGTAGCTCAAATAAATACTCCTGTTTACTGATACATTCTAGTAAATAGAACACTGAGGAGCAAGTCTTAAAAGTTGGGACTTTGGGACATTCGAAACCCTTTTCTGACGTAAAGTTCAAAGGAGATGCAGGAAAATTTTTCTAAGTCGCACTACTCGTCCCCGGCACTAAGAGAGTCACACGTCGGCCCGCCGCCGCTGTAGTTTTCACGGTCGATACGATAGTGTGCGAACCTACGTTCCCGACACTCCAAGTTTCACACCAGTCCAACATGTTATCCCATGGATTTTGAAACCTGCGCGAAAATCTTACTTGAGTCACATGAGGGCAGCGTGCACACTTTTGTCTAGATCGGTCAAGCGGTTCGGATTTCTATAGAGCATATGTTTACATACATACAAGTTTACAAATTTAGTTACATTCACATATATATATATATATATATATATATATATATATATATATATATATATATATATATATATATATATATATATATATATATATATATATATATATATATATATATATATATATACATACATACTTATATTAAGCTACGAAGGAGGGGACTTGAGAGTACTAGACGGCATGGCCTTTCAAGGACTTTATTCAATGGTTTCACATATGCTAGCTACAAAAGCTCGCTACATCCAGATAAATACGGACAGACTTTACGTACTTTCAGTTATTTGAAATAAACTTTATAACAGAGGAATTTAGAGAAAAAACAGTGCATCTGGTTCCACTTGATCTGTTACTGTGAAAAAAATTTTATCCCTTTGCTATCGTGTTTGTATTTTTACTTTGTTGAAGTCTTTCTTCGACAAGGACATTGCCCTTTAAAGGTTATTTGCCATCTTATGAAGTGATGACAAAATGTTGGTACTTGTTCTACCGCTGCAAATATGATACTAGTCAGAAATTTACTCTGACATGATGCTGATTTCTAATAAAAAAGTCTTGAACACAAGACGTATCTCTCTCTCTCTCTCTCTCTCTCTCTCTCTCTCTCTCTCTCTCTCTCTCTCTCTCTCTCTCTCTCTCTCTCTCGTGTGATCTCGGCAAACCCAGTATAGTAATATAGCATAATAACGAAGATTATAAAACGTTTTATTCTCTTCCTTATGAATGATTACTAATGAACTTCATTACACACGAGGGTCGTTTATTCTCTCCCCAACAGCAGCAACTACAGAAAAATGGGAGAAAAATATTCTTCACTTTAATGTGTTATAAAATGCGGTATTCATGAAGACTGGATAGCAACAATATGGGATAAATAGATAGCTCGAAATATAGATAGGGGTAGAGAGTAGTTACTTAAATAGACAATTATGACTTATGTCCTCACAAGATAATGAAATACCTGCTTTCCACAATATAAAAAGCAGAAAAAACATAATTCTATAGCTACTCAACTAAGTAGATGTAGTTCGCTTTTTAGCTCGTGCAGGGCAAGGAGGGTAATTTAGTCGATTTTCGCCTTACTTCTTACAAGACTATGATTCCACTTTTTATATAAAAAAAAAAAAAAAAAAAAAAGAATTATCATCCTTCCTGAGACTCAAAATATGTGATCCTTTTATTTGTGAAAAAAACAGAGATTTCCTTTTAGGAAAGATGCCATTCTCAAATTTTTCAGAGAACCTTTTCAAGGCCAACGTGAGAACCTGGTCATTCTGAAAATAACCCAGAGAGTGAAGTGGTGATTTAAGAGGAATTTTCGAGAACGAGGATCTCCAGGGAGTAACGCACAGAAATTTTTGTTTTCGGTATTTTTACCATTTAGCTGCTAAACGCTGTTCCTTCCCGAAGTTATAGCCTTTTCTGTTGCTAACTCCGCAGTGGGGAATCAGTTCTTTAGACAATGTGATCAGTAATTTCAACAAGAAAGTTAAAAGGCCATTATAAAGAAATATAAACTGATTAAAAAGTTATGTGGGACCTTTCCATCGCCGTGTAGGTATGGAACTATAAAAACACACAAAACAAATTTCCCCACAAGGCCAATTTTTGGTTCAGGTAGTTCCACATCGTGCAATATAGCAAAGTGCCTGGTGGATATTCCTAACCCGTTGGTTGGTATCATCTCTGATGCTAATATAAGGAATAATGTTGACTCTATAAATAAACTAAACAGTGTACAGATTAACAGTGAATCCAGGCTCGTATGTTTGGTGTTGTGTCATAATTCTCAAAGGCACCTATTGACGATATGCTGGAGTTTCTATCGAATTTCTTACAAAACAGACAGCCAGATGCGCCATTTTCCAAAAACACTTTAATATAATTAATTAAATTATGTGTAAAACATGGTAAATTTGAATTCAATGGGAAATTTAATTCTCAAAATTTTGGTATGGCAATGGGTAACCCTTTTTATTCAGGGTTAAGTAATTTGTATATGGAAGTTTTTATAATAAAAATATTTAAAAAAACATTCCACACAATATAGTAGGGTTCAAGTATGTTGATGTTTGTATATGTACAAGGAACGAAACTTTAAATAACTTCTTTGACAAGTTAAATGAATTAGTACCATCAATTAAATTTACTATGGAATTGAAAAAAGTTGGTTGCCTCCCCTTTTTGGATTATCTAATATTTTGACCTAGTAATGGGTTTCAGTACGTATTTGCACAAAAACTACGTACATGTAGCCCTGAATATATTGATGTTGAAATAAATAAGATTAGTAATACGGGCAAGAAAATGAGATATCTTGAATATACTCGTATACCAGACAATGCATTAAAAGCTATCGAAAGATTTTGCAAGCAAGCAAAAAAGAAACTTACAGCACCAGAAATCTGCTTGTACTACCTTATATTGACATTATGAAAGATGTCTCCACCTCCTTAAGAATTTTGTAGTTAATGTAGCATTTTAGAACAAAAAAAAGGAAACATATACTCATAAAGAACTCTCACGACAATGCTAAACGACGTGTATATCAGATCCATGCAGGTCTTGTGATAAATATCTTTTATATTGGTCAAACTGGGAAAACATTGGAAAATAAAAATAGAACAGTATAAAAGTGAAACGTGGAATTTATATACATATTAGTGGAAACAATTTTACAGTCAACTGGGAAGGGCAAAATAGATAGCTTATTCTAATAATGCAATCGAAATAAATGTCACTGACTTTAGTTTTGAGATAGTTATAATAAAAATATGAACATCAGTAAAGGAATGTACAAACTTGATCCTATAATTTCAAAAAGAAATATGACAATATATTTAAATTTGGAGGTAGGTCGTAGATATACATGGAAAAAATGATAGTTATAGCAGTAAACATGGTACCTGACCTACCCAACTCTGAGTATCACGTATTTGAATAAGACAGTTATGAGCAGACATGAGCTGAATTATACCCACGCTTATCTTTTCCTGAATGAGTTTGATTCCTTCTTTTATAACCCTCTTGCGTATATGCTTCCAGTGTTGAACGTATCCAAATAATTGTGAAAAAGACGAGAAGTTAAAGGGTTAATGTTACCATTAAAAGTATTTATATATCTCATATAAATTACCATTAGATTCTACATATATGTTTCAGCCAGAAAATCACTAGACGCTAAAACTCTAAAATGTGCTGGTTAGAATGGCTGTAGTCTCCCAAAAAATATATATCTGAGTTAGGCTGATGAATGTAATCATTAAGTCAGTTAGACTTATAATGATCTTTGAGGCGAGGTGTAGTTGCTCGTCTTTTAAAAGCCTTTCGTGCATGGATCATTACCTGTTTCATACAATGTCACTTCTTCGTATATTTCCCACTAGGATATATTACTGTAGTGATAAGCATATCCAAAGAAGAATAGGATTATCAAGAAGCTGTAAGGTCACTTTGGCTATTAAAGGTACGTATATATCTTGTAAAACTGACCAGTATATATATATATATATATATATATATATATATATATATATATATATATATATATATATATATATATATATATATATATATATATATATATATATATATATATATATATATTTTTTTTTTTTTTTTTCCATCTGATCTGTAATTTGTTCA
>NC_089746.1:34129011-34131511 GCF_040412425.1 Macrobrachium rosenbergii
CCAATATATATATTTTTATCAATATATATATAATGGGCAAATATATAGCGATATATCATATAGCACAAATCCCAATGGATATATATATATATATATATATTATCCATTATTCTATATATATGTATATGCTTATATATATATATATATTATTTATATATAGTTTATATATATATTTATAATAGAAAATATATTAGTTGGAATATTCCTAATCTTTTTATCAAGCTGTTAATATTCTTTCTCTTATTTTTGTATATTTCTCTTATTTTTGCAAAACCTAGATTCTTTCCTCTCTCTCGGTTAATCTTCTCTCTCTCTCTCTCAGTCTCTTCTCTCTCTCTCTCTATATATATATATATATATATATATATATATATATATATATATATATATATATATATATACATACTAATCTTTCATCCTCCTCAAGCTGCTAATATTCTTTCTCTTATTTTTGTATATTCTCTCTCTTATTTTTTGCAAAATCTAACCCCTCTCTCTCTCTCTCTCTACACCTAATCTTTCATCCTCCTCAAGCTGTTAAAATATTCATCTCATATTTTGGATAAATCTAGTGACATTACTCTCTAAAGAAAAATCTCTCAATCTCTCTCTCTCTCTCTCTCTCTCTCTTCTCTACAGAAATTTATCTCGTGTATTTATGTATCAATCTACTATTATAATTTGTCTCAAAATAAATCTTGAAGGTAAATCCGCACGAAGAGACTTCGGCATCACTGGCAATTCCCCAAAAGGTAATTTTTTTCGTCAATAAACGGAAGTAATGGGCAAACTCGACCAAGCGATAGATCAATAGCACAAATCCCAATGGATGTGAGCTGTATCATAGCCTTATTTCATTATCCATTCATTCTCCGTAAACTGCGTGGTGCTTATTGGACTCGGAGAGATTATTTCCATTAGTTTCTTAATTTAGATTTCAACCTCAAAAAATGGTGGTTTTCCATTTATCGAAATATATTATGTCATATTAGACTTATACTAAAGATTCTTTTCGAACGGCAAAATCTATTGTCCAGGCCTACTAAGTTATCAACACGAATGTTGAGAGAGAGAGTCGATAAAAAGAAAATAATAAAGCTACAGGTTTCATTCTACTAGCAGGAGAAGTCAATTCGTTAATTTTCAGATTGTACAAATTAGATATTTATAGTTGTTATGATTGCCATCATATATATATTTGCCTATGGTCTATATTGAATAAGAAAGTTAAAGAGACAATTTCTTCAAGAGAGAGAGGTTAAAACTCATATGAGACGAATATCCAGGTTGCAGGATAACTATCCATTAGTGACATTACCTTAAGAATAAAGAAAAATGTCTACAACTCTTATGACTTTTATCAGAACACCAGATCATTTGACAAACAGAAATAATGTGAAATCATATTTAGGAATGAAGTACTATTATAATATGGTGCAAAGTATATATTTTCATGAGTTCTCCCTACCTTCATCTCTGTTTATTGACAAACCAAGTAAAACTAATTTCCAATGTCATTCACACCAAAGATTAGGAAAAGCTCAAATCTCTAGACTGAACGTTGTTAATGAGGCATACTAAACTTCAATCGACAGTGAATAAGAGAGAATGTGAATATCATTTTTCCAAATAGCCCCTCTACAGCTCGTGAGTTTTCTGTGAGTCTCCATTTGCATTTCAACCTCATTAAAGGTGGTTTTTTCCTAGAACGTGTTAAATGCAGACTCTTGATTAGACTTTATCAGTAAAAATTCTATTTGTAAAAATGTGTTAATGCCTGCAGAGTCTTTCAAACTTTTATCAGGTCTCCGTCGATAAAAAAATAAAAATCTACTGGTTTCATTGACTTTAGGAGACCTCAAGTTAATTTTCAAATTGTACAAATTAGATGCATTTAGCAGTTGTTGTGACTGCTATCATCCTTTCGGTATTTGCCTATGGTCTATATTGAATAAGAAAGTTAAAGCACACAATTTCTTCAATCTAAGGTTTTCCTACAAATTCCTCCCTTCACTCTATCCTGCAGTGGGCCCATTACTCTCGGCAGACTTACAACGTGTTAATCTGCAGACTCTTGATGACTTTTATCAGACCTAGATCATTTGTAGAACGTGTTAATGTGCAGACTCTTGATGACTTTTATCAGACCTAGATTATTTGTAGAAGGTGTTAATCTGCAGACTCTTGATGACTTTTATCAGACCTAGATCATTTGTAGAACGTGTTAATGTGCAGACTCTTGATGACTTTATCAGACCTAGATCATTTATAGAATGTGTTAATCTGCAGACTCTTGATGACTTTTATCAGACCTAGATCATTTGTAGAATGTGTTAATCTGCAGACTCTTGATGACTTTTATCAGACCTAGATCATTTGTAGAATATGTTAATCTGAAGACTCTTGATGACTTTTATCAGACCTAGATCATTTATAGAATATGTTAATCTGCAGACTCTTGATGACTTTTATCAGACCTAGATCATTTATAGAATGTGTT
>NC_089746.1:34136511-34174011 GCF_040412425.1 Macrobrachium rosenbergii
CCGGAGTGTGTATCAGAGGTTAATTGCGAACCGGTGGTGGAAAATTGACTTCCCCTTAACACAGTTCGTTGCAGCACAAATAGGTTCCCAGTAACACGGTAAATATCGATATAAAATACGAATGGAAACAATTTTCTCTCTCCCTTTCTCTCTCTCTCTCTCTCACACACACATACACACACAATACTCGTACAAATGAATGGCTATTCATGTACAACATGAATAACGAATGTCTCATGACCTATTAACATTTTTATAAATTTCCGAAATGTACGCTGGTTACTGAAAATATAAGGGGAAAAATATGAATGTACGATCCACTAAACAACCCCCCCGGCAAAACCAAAAGGGGCCTAATCTCTTAGCCATTCTCCCTCAGAGGCCATAGCTTTCTTTAGGGGGTAATCTGGGTCCCTGGGTCTCTTCATATACTTTAATTAGGCCTATTCCATAGATAAGGATAAAGGATACAGCTCGAGAGATATGGTGAAGCTCACAAGTATCCCGAAAAGTATGACGAGAAAGAAGAATGCGATGGCGGAACATGGGGGGAAACATATGGGGCGATAGTAAGTACCCTAAAGTGTATAACGATAACACAGGAATAAATGACAGGGGAAAAAGCAAAGGCAAATATTAAACTGGAAACGTTTGAAAATTTGAATTTTTTAGTTCTCATTCAGTGACAAAAGAAAAGTTTAGGTTTTCCTCATCCCGAAAAATGTAAGGAAAGTTCTGAGTCTAGGAAACACGGACCTGATTCAGTGCTGTTCAGGTCATCAAAATGATACCAGAAACATTATTCATGGTTATTTACAAGACATTTTTGCTTTTCTTTGCTTTCATTTCAGGTGTATTTACAGCAAACGGTGTCCGCGACCAGGCTATATGACAGGCAGCGACATGGTTTGTCTTTCCATGTTGTAGTTTGATTCAAATTTCATCATAGTGTGCAACTTTAACAACGTTTGTATTAAAGTAAATCTGTTAAAGAATAGCCTATGAAAATGTCCTTTTAACTAATTAGGTCGGTGTGGGGAAGGTTAAGTATCAGATAAAAGCTCTGTGTTGCAAAGCTTTCAAAAGAAGTATTGCAATACCCTAGTAGCATGGCGTTCCCATCCGCACAAAAAACTTATAGTCATCATTAAGATATTTTCGTTTTTGTTTAGAATAATAGTGATAATACTATTTACTACCTATATGAACAATTTCTTCGCCAAGGCATAAAGCCAAGGTAGGGACACAGCTGTATAATGGAATATGATGGTCGGTGTCGGTGTTCAGATATTGAACTTTTAACGTGATACTCATTCAATTTCAAAATGAAAATGATGGTCATAAAATAAAATAAATACAAGATTTCCAGAAGTATATTACGACAAAAGTTATTTCATCCCATCCTAAGGGGATGGGATGGAGTAATAAGGATGGAAAATATACCTGACAAGGAAAGATTTCTCTCTGTAGATTATTTCATCTCATCCTGTGCCTAATGAACTGTCTTTGTGTATAGATTATGGAAACGGCAATCAAAAACGCTTCCCCCCACCCGCCCTTGGTGGAGCTAAATCAACAAGGTCAAAAAAGAAATGTAGAAAATCATCATATGATGTGCAATTGAAGATCGGTCATAGCATATTCTGGCGTATGTGGTTTTGCTCTAAAACAACACCTGGTTATAAGCAAACACTTTCACTGCAGACGATCATAAGATGACTTCACCTCTGGTCACATATACTGTAAATCCTTCAAGTTGTGGAATGAATTTGAATGAAACCACCTTTCAGTACCAAATTAACAACTTTGTGAAAAACCAGTTAAAACTAAAAGGTGATGAAGAAGATATTACTGGATGAAAAATACCCAGCATTTTTATGCACAAAAAAGTCACTTATAAAGGAGAGAGAGAGAGAGAGAGAGAGAGAGAGAGAGAGAGAGAGAGAGAGAGAGAGAGAGAGAGAGAGAGAGAGAATAGATACCACCAAAAATTAGTTTTGAAAAGAAACACTGGTTTAGTGACACCAGCTCAGAGATTCGGGGAGAATTCACTTAAGAAATCCAATAATATGCATCAGCAAAAGGGTCCCAACAATTCACTTGAGGTTGACTGGGTATGAGGAGAACAGTGGAGGAAGAAACAAGGCTCCAATACATCTGAGAGTTTCTAATAACAATGGAAAAGAAAATTATGAGGTAATGAATAATTTGAATATAGCCATTACATTATTAAAACAGGATGAGAGGCTTGATGAGAACACTAGAATACCTCTGAAATTCAATTTACATTTAGCTGTTCAAGACTGCAAAGTGGGATGCGTGTGAGCCAATTCCTTGGTAATGCCTGAACAAACAGGTTCACATTGGTCCTCTTTATTTCAGGACTTCAGCAGTCTTTTAGCTGTGACGATCGACATAATAAGGAAAATATCAGTATTACAAGAGAATAATTTACAGGAGAGCTCAACTGGAATTGCGTAGTTAAAAGAAATCCAAGAGGTTATGTTTTTTAAAGGATTGTAAATGTCCGATTTCAGATTGAATTTTTGAGCAGAGAGGTATAGTCCATCCCAAAAGATTTTTCGTCATGGAGTCAGCTCTTAATCTTACTAAAAATTTTCTTTGACATATCATATTGTACTTTTCAAAAGATTTTAAAAATTCAAACAAGAATCTTGCTTAGATATCATATCAAAATAAGTATTTAAATAGGAGAGATATATCTCAGAAAGTGAGGCTTTATATTTAATTTCCGCTGCATCTTATTGGTACACGTTCTCAAGAGATCGTGATCTTTTTCACTTAAAGATAAATATAAAATGTCCCGAGTCATCACAATGTTTTGGGAAAGTTAAGCTGACAGTAGATCAAAGGTGACTGTATTTCTTAAGAGGAAATGAGCTGATAAAAATCCCTAAGCTCTTGCAGGTTGATATGTTAGGATCAACAATGATGTTCAAAAATACAGAAACCAGAAAAAAAGCATCTAAAAACAATTTCTTCAAGCTGAAGGCGATGGAGATTATTATTTAACGAATACACAAAATATCGAAGGTTTCAGAATTTATGGAATATATTTCGAGGGTTCGCTAATATAACGTAAGATTTTTTAGAAAATATGGATTAGTAAGTTATTTGGAAATAATGTTGAAGCGGACAAAATATTGTTTCAAGCACATTTGGATTAAGGATGTGAGAACCATTCAATTGCACTAGAGATTATCAAGGTGATGCAAAATGCGAAGGAAAAAAGAAACAAGCAAACACCCATGTAAGTAGGGAGGCACGTTCTGGTCTCACAGAAATTAAAAATTCAGATTTGTTAAAGATGGATACGCACAAAACAATGCCATCCTCTTAAAGAAAAAAAAAAAAAAAAAAAGAAACGGGAAGATTAGACTACAAAAACGCAATAGCGTTGGCTTATGGCATTAAAAGGATAAAAATATAACATGTGCCATTAAACTTAGGGGGATGGGCGGGGACAGGTGTGCTACCTGGCATCCAAGACACCCCCCTCCCCCTCCCTTTCATGAAGCGACGGTACATGATAAAGGATCAGAGAGGGAGGCTTAGTACGGAATCCCTCGACTCTTTCAAACGGGAATGGAGCTGACTAATTTTACAGATCCACTGTAATGGAATCTAAATACTTTTATAGACTTGTCAATAGACATATATTAATGCTGGATTTATCCATTAATACCATTGCCATTGTGTGGCTAGGGGTCAATCAGAATAGCACAGACAGAATACAGTTGAAAGAAAATACCTTTGTGTCGGAAATTTACGTCATCTCTCTCTCTCTCTCTCTCTCTCTCTCTCTCTCTCTCTCTCTCTCTCTCTCTCTCTCTCTCTCTCTATCATTGTTCGTTGGCCTGGCTGCCTCCCTTGCAAAAATTTTTACACTTCATAGCAAACTAGATTTGTACAAGTATTTGGGATTAAATACAACAGATAATGGTAGTGTGAGATAAAAGGTAATTAACAGAAGAAGTAAAGCAAGAAAGGCAGCAGAGTGTGAGCAAAGGATTGGGAAGAACCTTGAATTGTCTGAAGAAGCCAGAGGAAATGAATGATGGGTTGTTAAGTCAACTCTTCTATACAGAATTTGAATGTGGATACTGAACTGGGATGAATCAAAAGAGGTAACAGATGTTAAAATGAATTGTTTGCTTAGTATATGTAGTATATGACGTGAAATGATAAGATATATGAGGACACAAAGAAATGGTAAAAGGTTAACCTAGGTGATAGGATGAATGAGTCTATTTTATGCTGGCTTGACCACGTAGAAGACATGGATAGTCATTACTTGGTTCTTCTTCTTTTAACGTGCCTTTTCCCATTTGTATGGGGTAAGCACGAACCTTCTTTTGAAGGACTTTGATTTGACTTTGGGGTAGACTGTGGTCTCGATCGGCTGCCCTGCCTGTCATCGCTTAGACCCCGGTAGCGTATGTATATGTATTGTACCAGTCACCAACGACCTTTCTCCCAGCAGCGAGAAGTTGTTGCGCGGTTAGGTCGACAGTCGAGATGTGTGAGGTGTCTGTTATGTTTTTAGGAGATGTTGGAGTGGCTTTGTTTGTGTGTGTATTAGTCTGTAACAACCATTTGCTTTTAAGCAAACCTGTCCGTTGATTATATACATAATC
The DNA here is from genome assembly GCF_040412425.1 of Macrobrachium rosenbergii. Classification (NCBI taxonomy): domain Eukaryota; kingdom Metazoa; phylum Arthropoda; class Malacostraca; order Decapoda; family Palaemonidae; genus Macrobrachium; species Macrobrachium rosenbergii. The sequence goes on from NC_089746.1 coordinate 34,141,170, forward strand.
CCGGATAGCAAAGTGTCCGCCTCTCTGACCGGTCGGCTGCGGATTTGGATAGTCATTACTTGGTTAAGAGTGCATAATCCAAGTGTTAGGAGGGAGGAGGAGAAGAAGGAGAACTTCTGGGGCTGGATAGACGACATGAAAGCCCTTACTATCCGAGTGCATGCAAGATTAAGGTAAATGGAACGTTGAATTAGGCTGGGTCAAACATGCTGCTCAAGACTATGCTCTGTAGCTGTATGGTGAATGATGGCAAGAAAGTTTCCAGCACAGGTTTAGTAGTTAAATTATAAATGTGGCGGCGACTAATGAGTTTCTTTTTTTTTAGGATCCATCCCCTCTAAGAGACGACGTCTTAATGTTAAGAAAAAAGCACCATTGACAGATATCGAAAGGCCAATTCGTGCAAGAGGGATACCTTTAAAATATGCCTACAGTTACCCACTATTCATGCCGTAACTTCCCAACAGTGGAGTGTTAACCGTCTGAATATTTCAAAACCTAACGCAGGAAAGGAAATCCGCGTCGTAAACAACTGGAAAAGGTAAACCACTAAACGAAGGATTCTTGCGATAAACAACAAAGCAAAAAAAAATAATAATAATAATAAGATAAAGAGAAAGAGTAGGATGCTAATGAAAGGGGAAGGAGGGGGAATAAAAGAGAAGGATAAGAACGAGGAGGAAGATGAAAATAAGAAGAAAGCGTCTGGGTGACTCGCTGGTTTTTAATAATTGATGCGACACGAGGGCTTGCAATATTACCTTGGTGAAACATTCTCTGTTCTGCCTTTTCCTTTTGACAGAGTTGCTCCCAAGTCGGACTGACCGAGCTGTCTGATATTGCAACCGACCTTCAATATTTGTCTTTTAAGAAAAAGATTGTTTCTGATATTATGGGCAGATATAAATCCATATACATATTCATATATAGTGCAAATATATTTGATCAAAAGACAGAGGGGAGGGAGCGAGGACAAAGGGGATTTTCGTAGAGAAGGTAATATTGTCTGTATAGTACTAAATATTGGAACAGAGCGTATACGTAACTGAAATTCAAAGATGCCGCAAGCATTTCCAGGGCAAACAGTTTATTTTATTGTATTTTCACAACTGAAATCTATAGAACTGACAATCTGGTGTGCTTCTGGAATGCACGTGTATGTTGTATTTGATCTCTCTCTCTCTCTCTCTCTCTCTCTCTCTCTCTCTCTCTCTCTCTCTCTCTCTCTCTCTCTCTCTCTCATGAGATGAAAGATCATAGATTTTATATACCTGAACCCTAGAAGCCTTTTAACGTCTACCTAAAATGTCCTTAAGGACTGAATCTTTATTTTGGACTAAATCAGTCCTTGCCCATTCCTTTCACCTTCATGGTAGTTTACTTCATTCAGTAGTCAGTCATGTTAACTGAAGAGGTCGTATTTTCAGTGAACACTGATTTACAAGCTTATTTGATGAATTCATTTTACTCACATCAGTTGGATGAGTAAAATTGCAATATCTGAACCCTAGAGAAAATATGAAATATGGTCACTTTAATGAACAAAGAGAACATCTTATTCGTGATTATCAATTAAAAAGATGGAAATCAATTACAAATAAATTCATGGCATTACTATCTCTCGTTCTGACTAAATAATATGGTGTTATTTTTCAACATTAAGCCAATCCCTTCAGAAGGGACTTATTTATAAACTTCAGAATCTTGAAGAGGGTAGGATATATTTTAGGATTATGTACTCCAAGATTTCCTTACACGTATGCAGCAGCGAGTTGCTGTTGATGGAATCTTTAGTGAGCCAAGACCTACTGAGCCCGGAGTTCCGTAGGGTTGTGTTCTTGGTCCATTATTATTTATGTTGTATACAAGCGATATGGTTGTTGGCCTGGAAAACAAGATTGTTCAGTATGCCGATGATACAACACTTGTGGGTGTAGTAAAGTCTCCACTTATGAGAAACGAAGCTGACCTCTGTCTCAATCGGGACATGGACCGGATCAGTGAATGGTGTAATCGGCTGAGGGGATATGAGGCTGAACTCCAATAAAACGAAAACACTGGTGATTAGCAGATCTCGTACAGATTTTCTACCTCATCTTCCCTTGTCAGTGGATGGGACTTTGCTGAATGAGTCTGAAGTTTTAACTATTCTAGGTGTAACTTTTGATTCACATCTAACTTTTGAGAAACATTTAATGAAAGTTCAGCAAATGCCGGACGAAAAATCAGTGCAACCTGTTTTTAAGTCATTTGTACTTTCTTTACTAGAATACTGTTCTCCGGTGTGGATGTCTGCTTCTGCCAGAGATTTATCCCTTTTAGAGAGAGTTGTTCGTGGTGGTAGGTTTCTGTTTCTTAATATTAGCAGTTATGACTTGGACAATCGACGGATGGTGTTTTGTTTGTCACTTTTTCATGAGTTGAATTTCAATAGGGATCTTTCACATTCACAATTGATCCATTTTCCTGCCTAAATCAACCAGATTCGCCGAACAGCAGCACCAATAGCCAGTGAATGTGCCTCGCTGTCGAACTTTTCAGTTCGAAAGGTCCTTTATTCCTCACACCGTTGGGCTGTGGAGCAGCCTCCCTGACGATGTCGTGCAATTGGAACTTCAAAAGTTCAAGCGAAGATGCAATGCATTACTACCCTAATGCTATTCTCCTTGCATTTTAATACATTTTTATCTATTTGTTGCTTTTTTTTCAGTAAGTGAGATTTCTTCACTCTGTATTTCCCTTTACCTTCTCTTACTTCCTAATGAGCAGCATATTCTTTGAAAGCTTGAATTTCAAGTCAGTGGCCGCCTTGGGCTTGTCCCATATGAATAGTAAAAAAAAAAAAGAAATTAGTCAAGCGTATATGTTTATGCCTTGTAATTTTATATAAAAAAAACTCAGATGTATAAATATTGTATTCAGACGAATTAAATACGATTCTAAGTCAAGAAATACTTCAACTGAATAAGAAAAAATATTAAAACCTGTCTTGATTACAAAATATCTGATTTTCTCTTGAAGAAAATCACAAAGGCTGTAAATGATTTTATTAAATTATTAGACGATTCCATCTCGACATTATGAGTAAATCAAATTTCAGGCACGGTAACTGAAGAGAAAATAAAAAAAAGAATCTTCATGATGAACTGTGAGTTGGTAGCATTTCTATATTTCTCATTTTCAGTTCAACACCCTCTAAAAAAAAAAATAAGAACGCAGACCCTTTTGCTGATAACATAGCAAACTTTTATGCTGCCCCAGATACTTGAAAAATGAAAAATATTTCGTTTGTATACAATGATGTTAAAATGATTCGGTATAAAATACCGTTAAGATTGATCTAGGTAGACTCATTCACTGCATTGCCCTCTCGGGAATCTTTAGGCTCGAAGCCGCTCTGAGCACTTAGACTCTGTTGCACATTTTTAACCAACACCACTAAAAGTAATTTTAATCCAAGATATGTTAAGAACAGACGCCCAGTAACATGAAAACTAAATACTCACATGACCTTTCTCTTACCCAAACAAGTCGATTAAAATGTGAGTTTTGCATTTAAACAAATCACTGAGAATGAAAGGCTTACTAGCTCGCCATTTCGAGAGCTCAAATCTTAAGGCTGTGAAAAAGTTCAATGACTAGTCTACAGTCTTCTAAATCTTTTTGAAATCCTTGCCACGTTCGAGAGGGATTGCATTCGCGTAATGTCAAAAAGAATGGTGTATGTTTTTTCTACGAAAAAAACTAGATTAAGGAGAAAGTGCTTTATTTTACCTGTTACTTCAGACTGGATATGCTAGATCAAGGTCATATATATATATATATATATATATATATATATATATATATATATATATATATATATATATATATATATATATATATATATATATATATATATATATATGTATATGTATATATACATATATATATATGATCATGAAGCTACAAATATGCTTAATATCAAATCCACGCTACCTCAGGAATATCCCCGATGGGGAATTATCACCGAAGGGGAATTTATATGATAAATGGACGGGCACTGCCAGTCTATGCATCCAGCGAATCCAGTCGACGCTAACCATGCTATCAGTGATAAAAAAATGTATATATATATATATATATATATATATATATATATATATATATATATATAAATATATATATATTATATATATATATTACCTGATACGTATGTAGTATATATGTTGCATCTATTGGTGACTTTTTACCTGATACGTATGTAGTCTCTCAATGCCCTCTGAACTCCTCTTCTTCACACTTTTTGGATACGCTTGTCAGTAGAAAGCCTTAGTTCCCAACGCAAGGAAATATGAAGCAATTCTGATATCCGGTACCGAGAACCGAACCCGTATCCCCAGAAATCACAACGAGGTCACGTTGCCGGTCTAAGGCTTTGTAGTGACAAGACTATCCAAAAAGTGTAAAAAAAACACTGATTATCGTTTCCTTCAAAAATATGCTTACCCATCATCGGATGATTTCCTCTTAGCCATATTTCATAAGTTTTCTTTCCATAGGGGCCTTCCATTATCAACGTTAACGCCCATACTTCTTGAGCATGTGCGTGCTGCTTATTTCACATTTCGTCATCATCTATTGCTTTCGTGCCTCTGAAGTCACTTTACGAGGTGCCAGGGGTCTTTTTCCCCCCCGTGATTTTTAAACAATTATGCTTGTACATCCGGAACAGTAATTTTTTCGCAAAAACTCCTGATCTTGTGACTAATCAATTGCCTGATTAGTTTTATGTTTTAATTTTCACTTTTCGGTCAGAGAAGCATCGAGAGCTTTGAGGATATAAAGCTCTTGATCACCGCGGTCTCAGCAACGAACTTCCAAGTATTTAATTAAGAGTCTCTGCAGAAGAGAATTTATAAAAAAAAAAAGGCTTGGGTATTTTTTCCCATTTTTTTGCAGCATTGGATCGTAGTTTCCTTCCCTTATATTGGCAGGATAGGACTCACAAAGTAACGGAAATTGGAATGGTTTCTGTCAAAAAATTCGAAAAATGAATTTCTAAACGAATCTGCTGACGCAAAAATGCACAGATATAAAACTGGCGGTGGGATAAGTAAAAGAGAAAAAAAAAAAAACAAAAAGGGAGGCACTTTTAATAGGCTTTCGTAAATGGTAGTTGTCGGCCCTTTGGAAGTCTGTCCAGCGTTGATGATTTTATTGACTGTGAAGTTTCCAGCCCACCCAGTAGAGGGTGAAGCCACGTTGTATTCTCTCTGTTACTCCTTATTCTTCTAACGAATCCTTTGAAATAGCCATATTTGTGCTTCAAATTCTTCTTCTAAGATTTTACAGGTGCTATACATATATTAATTATCGAGGCCCCAAAATGGGGAACAAGACGTTTACCTGTTTGCATCGAGATTTTAATAGAAAATTTTAATGTAGTTGATTTTAAATGGGAAGGACTGGGCAGTAAACATATTAATCATGACTGTACACCTGATATGGATATAGACATAAAATCGACCTTTTTTAAAAGGTAAATACTTCCTTGCGAAAGAAATATTCTCTTTTAATTTTGAGTCGCAGAACCGGTATAGCCTACCGGGCATAATCAAACATCGTTGTTCATCACTGGATGACATCAAGCACAGAGCATCATTCACAACAGTCAATATTTTTCAATGAAATTAGAAATATTCTTAGGAAACTAGATTTTAATGCGGTTAAATTAAAACAATGATGTTCAATAAACCAGTCCAACATAGGCTACCTCAAACAATCAGACGACGAAACTAACTATTTACCACTACAATTATACTTTTTTATCTCTGAATTGGCGTTTATTTCTTCGATCTAATTTCTGCCTTTCAAGAATAATTTACGCCAAAGGTGTTTTTTTTTTTACTTAGGCTGGTATAAAGAAATTAAGTCGATTATTAATAGTACCGAGTTTTAAAACAGTCGATAGGCAACTCCAGCTTGTGTGAACGAACGTCTCTCTCTCTCTCTTCTCTCTCTCTCTCTCTCTAATAAAAACACACACACACGCACACCGTATATTACTCATGATTCTAATAGTATTAAGGGTAGTATACGTCAATTTTGTAATCAATGTGACGTGACATATAAAAATTTACTTTGTCACGGTGATTACACCATCCAAAATATGTCATAGCTACTAGAATTTCAGCAGTCATTCAGTGGCTGTCTGTCTGCTTAATCTACAGTGTCCCAGTATGGGATTATTAGGGTAGAGTTGTACATAAATATAATCTAAAACCTATTTTTAGATCTTTTTAAATAATTTCTCGTATACTTTACTTTGGCCAGACCTTATACGAGATCTTGCACTGAGTCCTGTTGAAGCTCGAACCTCGAACTGAAGACTTTAACAGGTTACTTATTTATAAAACGAGTTCAAACTCAGGTGCGAGAATGACCATCTCCTTGGAATCGTCAGCTCTTCGTTGGATGAGTCGGTAGAGCTTGGTTTAGATTCGCAGGCCGGAGTTCGATTCTCCTGCTGATTAGAATATATTTTTGAAATTCATTTCTCGCTATAACGCTTAGATTACTATCGTCTGCGCACGTTTAGTTACTATGGTTCTAGCGCACGTAAAATAAGTTAACTATCGTCTGTCCTGGGAGAGCTGTTAATTCGGTCCAGTTTCGTCAAAACGAGGTTTACTTAACTTTTTAACTTGGAATCGTCATTAATACCCATCTTTAAAAATATAATAAATTTAGGTTTTAAATCTGGCCTTTGACACCTAGGATGGTTACTATCATCTTCTGAGAGAGTGACTGATAGCCAGTTTCGTTATATAAAGATGTAATTTGGTCTGATGTGGCCCAAGTGTGGTCTGAAATGACGAGTTTTCGCTCTTACTTTAAATCTCACCTCCCATTACAAGTTTCAGCTGACGTGTAGCTGTCAGAATTCTAATGAGGGAGTCGCCTTGTGTCATATTATGCTTCACGATGTCTGCACTGCGCAACAATTAATCCTTTTAAATTGAAGTCATTGATATCTATAGAGCTCACCATCGCTGGCGAAAAGTTATGAGCAATTTGTAAGCTAATCTAAACAAAGCGCTGCCATTTGTGACAATCCTGTAATCAATCTGTAATACAGTTTCATGATTCCTGTTTTTACTGTTCTGTATTGTTGTCAGCTCTTGAATAATTCCAGGTATTAGCAGAGTAGGCATGGGTCCTCTGTACGATGCCTGTAGGAGAAATGATATCCTACTGCTGGGGGACTTTCAGTGCGTCATCCTTTAATTTAATCCATTTTAGATGCACCTTACAAAAAGATAAAGCCAGGGTTAAAAGTGCATTTGCACTTATTTCAGGGAAATCGTCCTTCCAAATTTCAACGCCGAAGAGTTTAAGAACAAAATTAAGAAAACGTTCACAGATCTGTCACTGGATAAGAGTTGATTGGTCTTTTCAATATATAAATTGTTATCATAAATAACAATGCATTTCGACTAATCAACCTGAGTTATCTAAATACCAACGTGAGTTCGTAAGTTTTTAAGCGCCAGCTGGAATCTTATATTGAAACGGGCAAAACTGATATTGCTTAGCTACGGCAAATCATGTTTCATTAGTAAAACGACAGTTTTGTAATATGGAATATGAAGCATATTTAGTGTCCCTTTTAATTTTACTCATTTTGACAGAAGTTTTGTTATTTTCGATTTATCGTGGGCTTCTTTGCTTGGGAGACTTTATGTTCGTTTTAATAGCTTCAAGAATTTTACTTACCCATTCGCTGAACGGAGCTATTAGCAATATTTGGTTTTCATATTGCTTGCTCACGAAATCTGACAAAGTAATTGGGATCTATTTATTATTTTACGCATTTTTATATACTTGGGTCCTTTACCTAATCGTAACTTAAGCTTCCTATTCTGAACTATGTTAAGAACCCCTACAGTTACACGTCCATGAAAGATACTTTTGGAAAATGAACTATAACTGGCATCACAAAATACCTCTCCTCTTTTGAAGCATAAAATACATAGTCTGGCACAGCGTTGCCTATGCAGTTCAGTACAGCATAATGAAAAATTTCTTATGTTATCTTTTGTTTTCTTATACGAAATCAACGATATTTATATTTTAAGTATGTCAACCTCTACAGATAAAATTATTGGTTCTCTTGTTATATTTTAAAAAACTACCAACGCCAGGAGGAGAATTATACAAAATTTAGTACAAACGCAAGTTGCTGTAGCCGACATTGTATCAACTATTTTCAAACATTTCAACAAAAGAAATGAAAGAGAAGACTGAAAGAGTGATTGAGATATTGAGGAAAATGAATCAATGGGCGCGTGGCGAAATTATCAACTATTTTATATAAACATTTCAACAAAGAAATATATATATATATAAAGCGAAGACTGAAAGAGTGATTGAGATATTGTCTTCTCTTTCATTTCTTTTGTTGAAATGTTTGAAAAATGAATCAATGGTACTAAATTTTGTATAATTCTCCTCCTGGCGTTGGTAGTTTTTAAAATTAACAAGAGTCAGAGGTTGACATACTTAAAATATAAATATCGTTGATTTCGTATAAAAAAAACAAAAGATAGCATAAGAAATTTTTCAGAATCCCAAATAGCTGTGGCAGACTATGTATTTTACTGTATGATGCCAACAAAAGAAATGAAAGAGAAGACTGAAAGAGTGATTGAGATATTGAGGAAAATATGGGCGAAATATATATATATATATATATATATATATATATATATATATATATATATATATATATATATATATATATATATATATATATATATTTATATATATATATATATATATATATATATATATATATATATATATATATATATATATATATATATATATATTAAAGCAATGATAATAAAAAAACATGCATGATCTATTACATAGCTCTTAGAATAAAACATGTTTGCAATAATTTCTGGAGCTTCTGAAAGTTTGAAATACCAATAAATATTGACGGCGATTTATTCGAGTTATAACAATGATTTCTATTTAAAAACAAAATGAAATCCCTCCCGGACAAAGAAAGAAAGGAAGGGCTTAAAATGTGGCCTGTAACAAAACATGTTTTTGACCAATTACCTCGCTCTGTTATGAACCTAGCAAAACAATCCTTTTACAGCCAGAGCCACACTTTATTTTCATTTGAACATGAAACTCATCAGTCAATACTCGGGTGTTTTTCATTGCGGCTTCGCACGGTCTGTTTCCCAAAGCTAGACATGACCATTTCATATTTTGTTTCGACTGAATTTGACTCTACGGGACAGCTTCCACTCTGCTCGTTTTCTCTCGTCTCTTCATTTCCAGTTTTCGCATGGCTTCCAGTCTCTTTTTATCATTCGCATGTTTTCACTTACAACTTTCCTGCGACTCTCAAAGTCTTCATAGTATTCTTTGCATTTAAGCATACGTACAGCAAAGGCCACATTGGAGGCACTTGTGCTCGAAAACGAATATGTATATGGAAAGAGCTCGCAAATCATCTATCCTGAGAGCTAAGGAATCAACATCCAAGTCCGAGATTTGATGTGATAAGATTAACAAGCCATTAATAGTCTCAGAGTATTGCGGCGTTGTCTTTTATCACCAAGAAAGCGGTACTTTAATGTCCTTCATAACAAGGAAGAATATTATGTTCTTTTTCCTTAAATACTGTAAATATAAACAACGATTTTCGAAAGGCAGTTGGGTATTTTATTCCTTTTGAGGTAAAGTTCAAAAACAATTGTAGTATATAACCATGTTTTATTCCGAATTCATTTCTGGGTGAAAGAATGAATGGTTTCCATGTAAATTGAGATCACCTGCAGTCCGTAGAATGATTTGCTTTTCTTTGAGCTGAGGATAAGGTTGCTAGCCACGGGCACTCAGCGTTTTTGAGACCCACCATTTTTGAAAAAAAAATATAGAACTAATTACCTACCTTGCTATTTCATCTACAGAGAACAGGGTTTTTAAATTAATGGCGTCTAAATCGTTCATTTCTTAAAATGTGTGTGTGTATGTATATATATATATATATATATATATATATATATATATATATATATATATATATATATATATATATATATATAAATATATATATATATATATATATATATATATATATATATATATATATATATATATATATATATATAGACACACTTTAGAAATGAACAATTTATTATTTAAAAATAGATGAAATAGCAAAGTAGGTAATTAGTTCATTATTTCTTTTTCAAATATGGGTCTCAAAACTGCTGAGCCAAATGGCTGCTGCTATATCCTCAGCTCAAAGAAAAGCAAATCATACGGACTATATCTCAGTTTACAAACCATTCATTCTAATATATATATATATATATATATATATATATATATATATATATATATATATATATATATATATATATATATATATATATATATATTATATATATATATATATATATATATATATATATATTTATATATATATATTATATATATATATATATATAATATATATATACATATATATATAATTATATATATCTACATATATATTATATATATATATATACATTATATATATGTGTATATATATATGTATACATGTACATATGTGTGAGTGTGTGTGCATGTGTGAGTTTTACTATGTATTCCCTGTGAAAACCCTTTCTTATTCCATACAAATTATAATTAAAGAATGACTTATTGTGGTGGAGGAGCTGAACTCTCCTTTATTAGTTTTCAGAAGCCATTTAGCAATCGAATTTTTTTACTAAGGGCCTGGTAGAGATCCATTATCTGTTGTGACTAAATAAATGTTCTTCTGCATTATGTGCTTCTTATCCATGTTTTTTGTTCCCCTGTATCTATTCTGATTCTTCGAAATAATGTCCATTTCTGCCCCTGGATTCATTCTTCAAATGTTCGAACTTATGCTTTTTCATTTTTAAAAAAGATTAATTTATTAAGACAAATTCACTTTAGTCTTAAAATGTTGATTACGGAAAGATGGTGTTATTGGAGGAAATATATTTTAAAAAGTATTACTCACCCACATGTATCGACCGTTTTATAACGCATAATTTGGCATTATGAATGGTGTTAACGATATTCATTGTGTTTTCGAAAAAGCCGTCAATACTGGGTTTCAATCAAGAAATAAAACCAACACATTCATCGAGAAATAAAACCAAGCTGTGCCAGTTTATCTGAGATCTAATGTAAATATCAGAAGAGAAAAACATCATAGAAAAACATCATAGTGTCTAAAAACTAACTGTTTTTATATTTTCTAAATAATAGTAAGATCAATACATTCTAGGCGAACACAACTGGTTTTAGCGTCAATTGCACCAGTAATGGAATGGAAATAAAATGCATACTAAAAACTAAGAAAGAACTCCCAACATTCTCTATAAAAGCTGTAATTTTAATTATTTGCTTGCACGTTAAAGTGTTCATAACGTCAAAATTTCATAGCACTACTAATGAAATGGGAATACATGACTCGATAAAAGTTCAAAAAGCGTGATTTTTAATATCTTCCACAAAATGGTAAGACCAAACATTTATTTGTGTTTTCAATTATTTGTAACAAAACACAAAAGCAATGAAGCCCTACTTTACATTGTTGCACGTTATCGAGTATTCAAAGTGTAAATGGTTTCAGGGGAAGCGGAAATATTTCATATTTCTGTCCGATTTATAGGTTCAGTATTTTCCACGGGATGAGGAATAAACAGGCATGTGCTTGCCTCTGTGCCTACGAGCGTGCATCCGCGTACAAGTACACTTATGTACATGCACACACCCTTTTCACTTAAGTGGAAATCACTGCATGTTTGTATATAATAGAGGCTTTATGTAATACTGTGCTGTTATCTGTTATTAAATCTTCCGGTCGGTTTTATTAACTTGGTTGCGAGAGAGAGAGAGAGAGAGAGAGAGAGAGAGAGAGAGAGAGAGAGAGAGAGAGAGAGAGAGTTGGGGGGCATGATGAAACTTTGTTACTAACTGAATATTTCTGTTAAAGCTTCATATACATTATTTTACAAAAAAAGGGGTAGTGCCGGGAAGCAATAGTTTGAATTCCCATTATAGAGAAAAAATCATATATATATATATATATATATATATATGTGTGTGTGTATGTGTGTGTGTGTGTGTGTGTGTGTGTGTGTGTGAGTGAGAGAGTGAGTGTGAGTGTGTGTGTGAGAGAGAGAGAGAGAGAGAGAGAGAGATGGATTTGATAATAACAACCCTTTTAAGTAAGAAAATTGAACTTTAAAGTGGCTAACCCTTGCAACATATAGTCGGAAGAAGGAGAGAGAGAGAAGAGAGAGAGAGAGAGAGAGAGAGACAGACAGACAGACAGACAGACAGACAGACAGAGGGAGACAGACAGACAGACAGAGTATGAGAGAGGGAGAGCGAATTCCATATTTGTAACTTTCCTTTACATTAAAGAAACTAAGCTCAAAATACGCATAATCCCTGTGAACATTTTTTTTTTTCTAAAAGTCCATTATCGGGAAATGTGTTCAGATCTCATTTCATCGAGGGAAGTACAGGGCAACCGAGTTTTATATCTATGGGTTGCATATACATGTTTCCCCTCTCTGATCCCGCGATAAATTGAGGACCCAGCGCTCTGTGATGATATTTCCCTGTTTTTGGCTTTTATCGGTTGTTTTCGCTCTGTTTCAATGTTTCATGGTTTTATATTTCCAGATATAATATGTTTGCACACATATATGTATACACACACACACACACACATATATATATATATATATATATATATATATATATATATATATATATATATATATATATATATATATATATATATATATATGTATGTTTGTATATATATACAAATATTATGTGTGTGTGTATTCAACTCAACTCCTTATTGTCACTTCCTTTGACGCAAGAACGTCTGTTACATGCATACATACATACATACGTACATACATATACATATATATACACATATATATAGATGTATATTCATACATATATACGCACATGTATGTCTGCAGATTTTTCTTGCATTAGAGGATTTCATAGCATTCTTTTTTTTCTCATGACATTTCAGTTTATTTTTCCTTTGTCTTGTACAGTTCTATAGGTAGAGTTGAAAATTATAGTAGTGAATTTTTATATTGCATTACTTTACAATAAGTTCGTTTTCAGTTTTTTTCCTTTCACTTCCCCTATAATCTCTTAGATAAAAATTCTTTGGTGTTATGCATACATTCTTGTATTTTCGTGAGTTAATGATTCTATACTTAATCAGCTGTGCCAATGGAAGATTTAAATCCTACGAGACTATTTGTTTCTCAGCCTGTTTGTCTGTCAACTTTTTTTTTTTTCAAAAGCTGCTAATCGATTTTAGTGAAATTCTGTGAAACGGTAGGCTATGGGGCAAGAAAAAAGTTAGTATAATTATAAAATCGATAGCATTTAAAATTCGTGTGGAAATGAAAGATTTGTTTTACATGCGATGTTATGTTTCCAAGTATTGATTGGCAAAATTTTTTGCTGTGATTGCAAAATTTTGCTTCTTATATATATCGCGCAGAAAGAGGCTTGCCTACTTTCTAGCTGCTGCTTTTCCTGCAGCTTTTTCCCCCTTACACTCTAAAGAAAGCGCCTTCTTTTCATTGAAATAAAGGGAGAAGGATTCATTCTTGGCAATGGCACGAATTCAGATTTTAAACCAACACTATTGGCTTGGTTTCTCTGTTTCCAGGCTTTTTAGCATACCAACCGGCCTTAGCAAAGAATAATAACAACTGCGTGGTTAACAATTATAACATTTACAATTAAGTAATGCAATCTAGATGATAATGTCACTGATTTCATCAAAAACATGAAATAAGTTCCTACAAATAATATATTATCAAATAAAAAGTTAGACGAAATTGCTCAAGATATTCTCCTTGTTTCTTCGGCAGTTTGTATTAGTATTCTTTTTTAAAAGCAGCGATTTTTTTTTTAGATTAATTCTGGTGGTCGGAAAAAGCTCTCGTGAGAAACATCCGGGTCCAAAATAATTCCCAGCAAAAAGAGTAAAGAGCGTTCTTGCTGAGTAACTGCAAACTATGAACATGAATACGCTTTTTACTATACAGTAACGTGAACGCCATTTTTAGAAAGGAACAAATTTCGTTTTAGGTTCCGCTGAAAATATAGGCACAAACGTGAATGCGACAGGATGCATGACGTGTTTTGGTAGTTTCGACATTGACAGGAGCAATTGCTTTTACCTAACATTCATTCTTGTTAGGGTTCTGCTGTCGCTTGTTTCCTTTTTCCCTTGTACAGACAAGCACAGTTACACGCACACACACACACACACACACACACATATATATATATATATATATATATATATATATATATATATATATATATATATATACTGTATATATGAGGAACAGAGAGAGGAAGAGATAATACTCATTATGCAATTATAAGTACTGGCTCCTGAGCAACCGTTTTAATTTCCATTCTGTTGGATGACCATTGTTCTCTTGAGGCCATTTTATGATTCCGTACTCATTTGTGTGAAAATTAGTTTCATGCTGCACTGAAACTGCTGCCTTAATTACGTTTGAAGAACATTGTAGCTCTCACATCGGTTAAAAACCAGTCCTCGTTAGTTTTGATCAGCCCTAGTGAAATGGTCATGAGGTTTGGCATAGATGTGAGTGAGAGTTGGTTCATCAGTATATAAATCATTGTTTATCAGTTCATTTTCCCCGTGTCTTCTTTTATCTGGGAGAGCTGTGAAATCAAGGTAAATAACTTTGTTAAATTACCCGTCTAAAGTTAGATATGGCTTTGTATTTACTTTGCATTTGCGAGGGCTCTATACCTGTCTGGTCCAGACCTAAGCTGCTATAAATAATTCTTCGGAAATCTATATGGGGCAGAATTTAATCTAGACAGGTTGACAAAACCTCTGGTTTGAAAAGCCCTTCTTCTGGTGCGCCTGGACAGAGAAGTTTGTTGATTATATCTTCATGAATAATCGTATAAGATGGCGGCTGCACCAACCTGTCGTGATGAGTTGTTGATATATCTACAATGTACACAATCGTACACCACAGATTTGATGAAGACAATCAGGTCTTGTTTCGTCTTCCTCAAATGTATAGAGTCTTCAAATTTTACACATATGTTATTTCCAATTGTTCATTTATTAATTTCAGTTCATGTCCCTACTGGAAGCGAGTTTTATCCACTTCTGTAATGAAAGGTCATTTTGCAACAAGTATGGGTCGTGTACACCAAGGAAATTTTATATATAGAATTGAGTCACTACGACCATCTGCATCTCTATCCGCAATATCTGCCTATTCGTTTCCTTGTGAGGTATCTGTCTTTCTTGAAAGCTGAGATTTAGTACCACTAGATATTTCTGATAAAATATTTCCTAGACTGACTAATAAGCCATTTATGTAGTGCTGATACTGATTTTGTAGGATATTTTTATCTATATAAGGATGTAAGGGTATCTATCCCATCTGCCAGCAAAATAATCACATTATACAGGAAGACTACCATAGCAACACAAGGCATAATTTGCTTGGCCTCCACTAGCGAAAATTAGTAAAAAAAAAACTATCACTAATTACCTATAGGTAAATTAGTTTTTCAGTGGCACAAGGCATAAATTAGGTAGTAGTTGTATACGATTTGTTTTAAATACGTTGGATTAAAAAAGTCTGAAATACTCGATACAGGTTTCTCTAATCCAGGTAGATAACAGTTGCTAAAAGAACAACAGAATTAGATACTAGGTCTGTAATTGTATTACTTGGATTTCATTGGATTTAACATGAGCAACATTTTCTTTATGTTTACAGCTAGTGTTAAAGCTTATCATATTTACTTTGATGAAGAGGCCCTCAGGATGAAGATGGGGCCACGTCAGCCAAGAAGTTAATTTAGAAATTAACTGGTTTAATCTTTCCTTCATCCAACTTTGCTGTAGGGTGTAAAACTCTATATGCTTGTTTCCTAAATCTCTTTTGTCGGCAGTTTCCATTCTTGCTTTTCTTGCCGTGAACAAGATAATTTAGCCAGACATTGCTTTCTAGGTACCTTCTCGGAGATAGAAAAAAGAACTAACTCAGTGCAACTACGGAGTGTAAATGCTGACTTGAAACCGAAACTTTTCGATATCATAAAGACTGTCTAAGATGGTTTGGTCATTCAGCAGCTAGCTCCAAGTGACAGAAGGTCGTTGAGAGAAATGAAGATGGAATGTTATAAGTTAAGGGTATTTGCGATTAAGTTAAAAATAAATTATTGCTTTCTTGTGGTTATCATTATGTACAATGAGAAATAATGAGAAAAAAATAAGAGCATCATGTGAAATTTTAAAATCAATAAAAATGTATAAAAGAATAAACAAATGAAAGTCTTTAGAAGAAAGCCTAAAAAAAAAAAGCTATTGGAGAAAAAATGAGGAACGGCGTAAAACGATTAAAAAAAAAAAACAGTAATGAAATTGAGAAAAATTGATCAAATAAAGACCTAAAGGAAACTATATATAGAAAAACTAGAGCGATTAATCCTGGCAAGAGATACAAGAAGGTACCAAATAACGTACACTGATCAGGGTCAACCCTTATACCTTGTTAATAATCTTTGCCTTGGAGGAGCGTCCTAATAATTACGCAGGGGCTCTTCCCTCTCTGGAATAATGGAAGGTGAAGCGTTAATGAAGATATGATTAGCCAGGACGAAGATGGTGAGGTTACCCTTAATGGCCCACTTCCATAGCCAAGAGTGTCAACCCTGACGTCATTATCGACTAAAGCTTCTCAGAACACATTTTCTTTGAAGGCTAGATTATCATCAATATTAATATCATCATTATCATCAGTAGTAGTACTAGTTGTTGGTGCTGTTGTTATGGTATCAGTACAGCAGTAAATATTAAATCTTTGTGATCGCACTGTACATTCTGAAAATAACGTTTGGTTAATGAAGGTTTAGTTGGCCTTATGGCAGCACGGACCCGTGCTTAAAGGCGATCTGTAAGAGGGGTAAGGTGTTGAAGAGTAAAGAGGCCTTTGGTTGATTTGTAGTTACTGGGTACATTTAAGGATTTGCTCGGCACTCATTTTACACTGAATTCATTGACGGAGTGCTCGTTTTATCATACTATTTGTCGCCTTTTCTTTTGAAACAGTAACAGCATCTGCAAACAAGTAAAAAATGCGTCGATGTGTCTTCGGCGCAATCGAGTTTTCTGTACAGCCGCTACAGCGTATAATCAAGGCCACCGAAAATAGATCTATCTTTCGGTGGTCTCGGCCGCGGCCCATGAAACTTTAACCACGGCCCGGTGGTGACCTATCCTATATAGCTGCCAGAAGCACGATCATGGCTAACTTTAACCTTAAATAAAGTAAAAACCACTGAGACTAGAAGGCTGCACTTTGATATGTTTGATGATTAGAGGATGGATGATCAATATACCAATTTGCAGCCCTCTAGCCTCAGTAGTTTTTAAGATCTGAGGGCGGACAGAAAAAGTGCGGGCAGAATAAAGTGCGAGCGGACAGACAAAGCGGGCACAATAGTTTTCTTTTTCAGAAAATTAAAATGGAAGCAACCTTCAACCCTGTTACCTGAACGAGAAACAGACATCATCTGTGTCAGGCTTAGTGCATGGAAGCGTTAAACAATGGAGTTGCGTAGTTTAATTATCGTATAGTCTGTTCATAACGTTGTCCGCTGAATAAACGATCTTTTCATCTTCACAGATAAACTAAAGTTTATAACAGCCAATTCTACCAGTTTTTTTGCCATCAGCGTCCAAGCTTCCGTAAGATACTCAAGCCCTTTCGTATTGAATCCCATGGCCAAATTTTAGCTGGAAGTTTGTATTTTGACCCGCGTGTTTTTGTGTTTGAGAGCAAGCGCACGTGAGCCTGCTTACAGGATATCTCAAGAATGGCGGAAATGATTTAGATTAATCTTGCTTCAAACTTCGAGTGGCCACTTCTGATAAATTACTTTTTTTTTTTTTTTTTTTTACTCGGTAAGGAAGAAATAGAGGATCTTTAGAGAACTCATTAGAAATTGATTGTGAAAGTACTTGTAAATGATAATAACTGGAATTTTTTTCAGTTCCTGAAAAGTATTTTGAATTTTAGTTTTCACATGTGACTTCACAGATACATGCAACTATTTTACTCTTTTTTTTTAGACTAATATTTCTCTTCCTAATAGACGCTGCAGCTAAAATCCCAATTTACTTCTAGTTTGGAAAGTTTTTTCTTTTTATAAATGTCAGTAAACGAAAAGAGATTGCTTCAGAAAATACGTTTTTGATTATCGGTACATGATTATCATAGTCTCTTTTCATTTGTCTGTCTCTCTATAAAATGACATAGCTCCGTATATGTTTCGAATGTCATAATAAATAATACTACAAAACAGATAAAAAAAAAACGTGTAAATAAACATAAAGATAAATAGTTGCAAACAAAAAGTAATGCTCAAACTCTCGTTTCCATTACTGAGTAGGAAAAAGATTAACGGATCCCATGTGAGTCATTTCTTTTACGGGAAAAAACTCCCTCTCACGATTAAATTCTCGAAACGGTAAACTGCCGAGATATCCCTTGTGTTAGCGCGGACGAAAATTTGCAGTGGCAGAGAACGAGGAATGATTTCAGGAAGTCTCGAACGGATGATTGATTGATTGCATTGTTCCTTCGTTTCTTTCTTATCACCAGGGACGTTGCGCTGTATATGCGTCTGTGTTCTTTGCGAGGGTCAGAAACGCTTCTGTTTTGCTGTGAATAGCTTATTGGTCCGTTTTCCACCGGGAGCGATCACCTAGCTTGTAAACATGTGATGAGGAGAACTCGTTCAATTTTTACACATTTTGTTTCTTTGCAACAGGGGCAGCAGTCACGGCAAAATGTATGTTAGAAAGGGGGAAAATATACCTTGTGCATTACCGAAACTACACTATGCACAGGATGAAAAAATGTACCTTTTAAATCTGATGAAAAGTTATCGAAACATTATGGAAAGTGACAGTTAAGAAAATATCATTCTTTTTCCACCAAGAGTCTAACAGATTTATAACTTTAGACTCTTGGTGGAAACGAGAGTTTGAGCATTACTTTTTGTTAGCAACTATTTATCTTTATGTTTATTTACACGCTTATTTTTCCATCAGATATAAAAGGTACATTAAGTTTTACAAAGTGCATAAATATTCTTGAAAGCTCTGGGCACATGGCATGCTTTGTAGATTTGTCATTAACAATTCTTATTAGGGCCTTCATCGGTGTTGAAGCATTCCCGCAGCAAGAGCACTAAAAATCAGTACCCGAGATCTTTAATGTAAGTTCTTTTTAGACCTTAAAGTGGTTATGAAACTCGCCTCACTAGTGAGAAGCCCGGAACTCGAATCCATAGCTAGGACGGAAAAATATCAGTGATGAAAGGTGCATGGTTCTAGGAATCCCATTCCAAATTACTTGCACCTCCTCTAAGGAAGAAAGGTATTTTGTCAAAAGTGCGCACTTGTACTGCATGAACACACAAACACACACACGCACACACACACACACACACACACACACACACACACACACACATATATATATATATATATATATATATATATATATATATATATATATATATATATATATATATATATATATATATATATGAAATTTTTTATCACACCGTGATTTATATACAATCATGTGCTACAAATGTCGTTTAATATCATATACGCTACGTCGAGTATCTCCGATGGTGTGTATCGAAGGGGAATTTATATAATGATAAATGAACAGGTACCACTGGGACGCGAATATGACATGGACCCATTCAAACTCCAACGCTACCACCGCGCCATCTTCATTTATCACTTATATAAATTCCTAGTTTGATAATTCTCCATCAACAAGGCTGGAATTTGATATTCGACATTTGTAGCTTCATGATTATATATATATATATATATATATATATATATATATATATATATATATATATATGTATTATGTATGTAATATACATATATATGTGTAAAGTGTGTCACGTGAAATATATATATATATATATATATATATATATATATATATATATATACGTGTATGTAGCGTTGTGTGTGTATCGCTGTAAATCTCTTTTACACGTGTTTCATTAGAACGTGTATCTGACAATTAAATAAGACATCACGTTTCATCCCTCAAGTAAGTAGTTTGGACACTTACCCAACAAGGCTGGCAGTGTTCAAAGCACTTCAGGGATAGAACTTATTCTTTCAATTAATTGCCAGTTACACACAAAATGTATGTCACGTGAAATCATTATTTATATTGTCATAAAGTGTGCCTCAGGCTGACAGTGGTAGGCATAAAGTTGCCACGACTTCCGAGATGGATAAAAAAAAAAAAAAAGCTTTCTGACGTGGTAATGCTGTCTACTTGTGCATTTTGGAACTTATCCCCTAATTTAATTATTAGTCGTACATTTTTATCACACCGTGATTTATATACAATCAAAGAGCTACAAATGTCGTTTAATATTCAGTTCACGCTACTTCGGGAATATCCCCGATGGGGAATTATCACCAAAGGGAATTTATAAGTGATAAATGGATCGGTACTGCCGAGTCCCGAAGTAGCGTGAATTGGATATTAAAAGGCATTTTAGCTTCATGATTTTATATATATATATATATATATATATATATATATATATATATATATATATATATATATATATATATATATATATATATATATATATATATATATATATATTTATTTATTTATTTATTTGTGTGTGTGTGTATGTATTTGTTTGTTTTTAAAGTCGGAACCATTTCACTACCTTATTTAAAACGCGCCGGAAAGAAACATCTAGCATTAACTACCACAGCCATATACCGTGTAATAAACTTTGCAGACCAACAGAGATAAATAAATCCGCAATCAAGGCCAGGATCTTCCTTTAGCTGACGAATCAGAGATGAAAACACTTCCTCGACATAAGTTCCTCGTTGGACGAGTTGGTAGTTCTCGGCTAGCACTCTGCTAGACCCGAGTTCTAGTCTCCGGCCGGCCAATGAAGAATTAGAGGAATTTATTTCTGGTGATAGAAATTCATTTCTCGGATATATTGTGGTTCGGGTTCCACAATAAGCTGCAGGTCCTGTTGCTAGGTAACCAGTTGGTTCTTAGCCACGTAAAATAAGTCCTGCCACTCAAAGGCTCATGAGTATTGCGGCCACCCCCACATGACGGCACCTGGCTCTATTCAGGTCCCGTCTGCTCTTTTGTAATCTTTTTCTACCTTGAAATGAATAGTTAACCAGCTGACTTTTTATAAATCGAATCGTCGAGAATAATAGGTACGCTGGTGCAGATTTCTTACGACAAAAGATATAAATCAGGCTAGAAACTATTACCAGAATACCTTAGGAGAAAAAAAACTAAAAGATAAAGATTTATGAGGAAAAAGGATATAAATCATTCCTCATTTTTCTATTCAAATCACCACGAATAAGGATGTCATCGCAGACCCCATTCTTTTTAGTCATGGAGTTTCTTTTTTCTTTTTGCAGGATGTGAAGCATAATTCAGGATTTCTAAAAGATAGCAATACAGAAAAAAAGACTTGATTTATGGGTTTTCTTGTATATTTATTCTAAAAGCTTCGGTTACGGTTGTATGTTTTTTATGGCCTTTTTCTCCTGTGCGGATATAGCAGTTTTTATGCTATTACATAAAAATATGGGATAGCCTCAAAACCAGTAAAAATCTGTAGAATCTTATGTTTCTTTTTCCAGACAGATTATTGCAAAAATTATCAAAACTAAAGGTTTTCATGGTCATAAGGATGATGACGTCATATCAAGACAATAATCAGGGGGTAATAATAATTCAGGAAAACCGGAGGTGAGAAGAGAGTTCTGCTTTCTAAAAGTGAGTAGTTGGAAAATCTGTCCCAGTTGTTGGACCCTTTGTTAATAACTTCTGGTGTCACTTCATCGACTAGTTTTAGTTTTCTGTAAAAGAAAACTATTGTGCCGGCTTTGTCTGTCCGTCCCCACTTTTTCTGTCCGCACTTTTTCTGTCCGCCCCCAGATCTTAAAAACTACTGAGGCTAGAGGGCTGTAAATTGGCATGTTGATCATCCACCCTCCAATCATCAAACATAACAAATTGCAGACCTCTAGTCTCAGTAGTTTTTATTTTATTTAAGGTTAAAGTTAGCCATAATCGAGCATCTGACAACGATATAGAACAGGCCACCACCGGGCCGTGGTTGAACGCTTAATGGGCCGCGGTTCATACAGCATTATACCGAGACCAGCGAAAGATAGGTCTATTTTCGGTGGCCTTAATTATACGCTGTACAGAAAACTCGATTGCGCTGAAGAAACTTCGGCGCATTTTTTTACTTCTTTTTAATCGTGAAAGATAATGCAAGCTGAACGTTGGTACACACCATCAATACGTATTTATAAAAACATATTAATGTTTCAGAGAGCTGAAATGCTTATAGCTAAATATATTTCATTGCCTGAAAATATTGCTCTTCTTTTCCTTTAGAGTGTCGAAAGGTCAAATGTTTTAGATATTTACTGATGAGAAAAACAATGTTATAAAAGAGTAAAGTATTTGGCAAGTAGAATATACTTCCCAGTACGTAGAATTTGTACTCTTTTTATCGAATCTCGATCGTATAAAGCTGCATGCTACTTTTGGCGCCTTGTAATTTATTTATTTAAAAAATCTGACGATGAAAGTCGTTTTGGGGTTATAAATGCGTATTATCCCTTAAAATATTTCCTGTTAATGTTGATAGCATGTTAAAAGGACTGAAATAGATTTTAGTGTCCTTGAAAAAATATTTCATCATTTTAGGCCAAGACTCAAAGAGCTCTAAATTACGTGAAAAATTTTTGAAAGATTGTCGTGGCCTTATACTATCGGAGCCCATACCAGTTCCCTGGAAAAATAAAACGTTACTAACTATCCAGATACGAGGGTCCTTCATTCAATAAGAGCTAGAAATCTAGACATTGATTTGGCAAAGGAAGAGAGATATACAGCGCATTTGAGTAGTTGGAAGAATAGGAGCTAATGGATCGGCAAATACAATAAGTCATACACATTCTTCTGTCTGTGTCTTGTATCAGAAGCAAGAGAAAAAGAATAAAACGGGAACTTTTATTGGTAAAGTTTGGCTGGCAATAACCAAAAAGAGATTGATATTGACAACCCAACTTTCCCTACAAGTTCGGGAAGTGCGCTGAGAGAATAAAAGAGCTCCTTATGGACTCGGGATCTTCCATGCTCATGTGATTTAGTTCTCTAATGGATGGCAGGCCTCACAGTGTTGTGATAATTGCCTGCTTCTCCTTGAATATTAGATGTTTGTTTGGTTTCTCGTGTTCAGGATATTGCCAAACTATGCCACTTCTGAGAGCAGGAATGGAAATGGAAAATAGTCTCTCTCTCTCTCTCTCTATCATTAACTTTTCCTAGCGTACTTTTCTTTTATTGTTAGAAAACAGCTGTCGAACTCTCTTAACTAAGGGAAATGAGAAAGCATTTGAACCCTGGAGGGAAGGTTAAGGATAGCAAATGTCTTTCTATTTTATTTTAGATAAAATGTTGTTTTCGTCTTCTCTAGATATCTCGATGTTATTTTGGCACTTCTCAGTACCTGCATGATAAAAGATACCGTAAAGTGCCAAGCTTATGAATGCAATATTCACTGTTTCATCTTTTTTTAGAGCAAGATGGCTGACGCTCATGTCTTCCATGCTCTATCGCAAGTTAGTCTACTAATGTTATTTAAATGCAAGAAGTTATTAAAATAACTTTTATTCGCATTTGCATTGCCAGATGTATTTCTGGCATATCAGTCAAATTATCCCCCTCGTATATCTCTATTACTAACTATGAAAAAGGTCCTTCGTTTGATAATATTGACACGTCCTCCCCTGTTAACGGGTATTTTCCTCTCCTTTCATTCCAAGATATTTCATTAATGATTCTGTGGACGACCCTAACACCACTGTCACACTGAATACATGGTTTTGTCAACATCATCAGCATCTTTCTGAATTTATCTTTTTATTCCTTTTGCTCATTCTTTATGTATCCCATATCCCAGACCCTCTTTTCCAGTCAGAGTGATATTCACTCTTGAAGTCCTCACTGATTATTTGCTCCTCCTCAAATATGATTTTTAGAGCTGCAAAACTTTACTAGAAAGTAAAAATTAAAGAAAACCTTTAACAGTCTTGACATTTATCGGGAGATTAATAAATGGATTCATTTGATCTGGATTATTCTTCGATGACCCACGATACTTTAGCAAAATTCTTCATTTCTTGGGACGCATTTGATTTATTGCTTATCATCTGCAGTTCTATAAACGTGTCTAATATTATTGTCTATTCTATCACCGGTTAAACCCTTTTTTTTTTAGTTTTCTGTAAAAGAAAACTGTTGTGCCGGCTTTGTCTGTCCGTCCGCACTTTTTTCTATCCTCACTTTTTCTGTCTGCCCTCAGATCTTAAAAACCACTGAGGCTAGAGGGCTGCAAATTTGTATGTTTATCATCCACCCTTCAATCATCAGACATACCAAATTGCAGCCATCTAGCCTCAGCAGTTCTTATTTTATTTCAGGTTAAAGTTAGTCATGATCGTGCTTCTGGCAACGATGTAGGATAGGCCACCACCAGGCCGTGGTTAAAGTTTCATGGGTCGCGGCTCATAGAGCATTATACCGAGACCACCGAAAGTTAGATCTATTTTCGGTGGCCTTGATTATACGCTATGGCGGCTGTACAGAAAAGTCGATGCGATGTCTGACGCGCATTTTTTACTTGTTTTATTTTATTCCATTAAAGAAACAGTAAGAACGTTTGTCAAAGTAAAAAAAACCATCCGCAGTGGATGACCAGCTTCCACCGTTGAGGCTCGGTACCGTGAAATAACCTATTCATTTGATCTAACAATGTATTCAGTTTTGATGTGGTTCCCGTTTCGCCTCAAAATAAGATGCCCACATGTGGCGCCAAGGTCGTTTCTTGGTTAAAACCCTTACGTTTCTATTAAGTATCCCTCTTTCCCCCTTCGTCCGTGTACCATACTCCTAGGCGTCCTGATTACTCCACGGGAATATCACGTAATTACCGTTGCAACATGCCCAGCAACTGCCTGAAGTAAGAAGATATCATTAGAGGGCAAGGCTAATCTTCGTCGTAACTAATTGCATGTTCATTAGCACCCAAACTTCGGTTAACGCTGAGAAAGATAAATGTGGAATGTTATCTTAGAGGAAGATGGTAATGACGGAAATTACGGAAGTGAGAAAGTGGCTGGGTAAAAAATATTGTAGTCAGGGTAAGCATTTGGTAAGTGAGAAGACAGGAATGTCGAGATAAAGATGATGTTGGTAAAAATGTCATTGTGGAAGCAAAAGGAGACTATTTTAACTAAATAGAGTACACTAAATCCTTATGATGACGAAAAAAAAATCAATTGCTTGCTGCATGTGATGGCAAGAATATTGTGGGGTGATGAAATTCTAAACAAAAATTAATAAACATTAAAATTCATGAGAGAGAGAGAGAGAGAGAGAGAGAGAGAGAGAGAGAGAGAGAGAGAGAGAGAGAGAGAGAGAGAGCACAAATTAATTACAAATGCATACCAACATTTCGGTAAATTCTTTTATTTCCATCATTATGAACTTGGTGTCAGCAAAGGCAGAGAATATTACCACACGTAAGATCGATGACAAAAAGATGAATGCTTCACAAAGACAATGGGAGACAGATAATATGAAAGTGATACGCTTCTAGTAGAGAGAGAGAGAGAGAGAGAGAGAGAGAGAGAGAGAGAGAGAGAGAGAGAGAGAGAGAGAGAGAGAGAGAAGGCGACGATGTTAACAAAGATAACAAAGAGTAAGGATGATGAAGGGTATCTTAATGGATTGAAATAAAAACAGGCTACGACAGTAATCGAAAAATGACACCTTGGTCTGGCTAGAGAGTGTAAGGGCGATTATGGGTATGATAATGATGATGCTCACCGAAATAATAAAGCTAGTGATGATGATGATGATGATGATGATCAGAAAACAAACTTTGATGGGAATGATAACGATGACCTTGGTAATATGGATGGAAAACAGGGATGAAGGTGATGATTGCTGTCAGGGAAAACAATAATAGTGATGACCAATATGGCAATAATAGTGCTGATAATGAAAAGTCGAATGATAACATTCATGACTATTGTGAAACGAAGATGAGATCATAAAAGAAATCGGAAGATGGCAAAGACGTTGACGACGAACATGATGGCGATAATAGGGAGAAAAGAGATGATAACGATGACCTCAAGCCGGGAGAATCGAATCATTCCTTCGTCCGTTCCTTCGGGTGTAATTAGACTTGCGGGCAACGTTGTATTATATGAAAGCGATAACTCAGCTGGAGAAACTTACGATAGTCTCGACCTGTCTTGGGAGGGCATATTTGTTATCTTAGGATGATCGTAAAGATGGTTCCTCAGCTCTAATTGCCTCGTTAAATCTGCGGGGATATGATTAAGTGCAACGTATGTTCCCCTGAGACGCATCATTAATGGTTTCATGCTTGAAAACATGTCGGCCAAGATTAATTTGGATTTGATTATTAATGATGTAGATTTGTGTATGGAAGCGTTATATATATACATATATATATATATATATATATATATATATATATATATATATATATATATATATATATATATATATATATATATATATATAATGTATATTATACATATATATATTAATATAAATATATATATATATATATATATATAAGTATGTGTGTGTATGTATGTTTGTTCGATTGTTTGTTTATACAATTATTTATCCATATCCAGGATTATGTGTTTAGTGAATTACTTTTAGGATCTTAGTGATGGCTGTAAAAAGGTTGCAGGTTGGTGGAGTGCTATCTATTTTGGTTTCATGCTTTAGTCGTTACTTCTTGTGAAGTAAACACCGCTGTTTGGTTTATGCATATCTACATAGTATAAATGTATTTATAGTGTGAGTGTGTCCCAGCATGAGAGCGTATGCCTTTGTGCAGCTTCTAATTTCATTTTCATTCATTCATCACCATACCTAGTGACCTATTTGGTCCCAGTGCTAGGCTTCTAGCCTAGACTTGTCATTTCATCCAAATCCTTCGGGCCAGCCCTATGAGAGCTAATAGTCAGCTCAGTGGTCTGGTTAAACTGTTTTTTTTAATAATAATAATAATAACTTCTCTGTCTCTTCATTTTTCATTTACGCTCGTTCACTTGCGAGATCCCAGGTTCGAACACCGCAACGGAATGAATGAATAAGATATTCTTTAATTCAGCACTCCAATTAGTCAATCTGACAACAGGAGAAGCTGCAAACCAGGCAGCCACAGACTATTTAACTGGAACACTAACTCGTGGGGCCACAGAAAGCAATGTAAGAATGCTAAAAAGGATCAAGCAAGTTAGGGTGCAGAATTTTGCAGCTGAAAATATTAGACCAAAGGCCACCAAGGACAAAAAGGCTGCTGAAGGTGCCCGAGATGCATTTGGCCACTTGCTGACAATGGAAAAAAATTTAGATCTTTAAAACATCCCGAAATTCCCAGTAACAGAAGTTCTGCTTTCATTAGCCCATGCGGACGGCACACCAACAAAACCCGAAAAAGCCAATCTTACAAGAATTCTCGAAAAGAAACTAGGTGTGAACCATAGCAGACACCCAATATTACATAAGACTCTTCTATTTGATGGGGGACTTCTGTTGTATGAAGTTCTACCACTTCACGACAGCTCTTCATACAGTTAGGAATGTGATGGTCAAGGTTTGTGGTGGAAAAGAACCTAATGTCCATCTGCTACTTGATCACTACATGCAGCCATCAATTAAAGATTATGAAAGAAAAAAAGATGTGGCTTGAACGAAGTCCTCAAAATAGGCAGTTCCGAACAGCAACAGCGAAATAAGGGAGTAGAACTTCTCCAAAATGGTCTTTTTAAACCCTGGAACGGTTACCAGGGTGGAATTCACCCAGTGTTTTAGAGGTGGTTGTGTAACTCATACATCTGGCAGTGTGACTCCAGCTTGACACTTCCAGTAGCTGCAGTGTTTAGTATGACATGACTAAGGGTAGTTGTGTGGTCCAACTATCTCCATTAGTTTTTGCTCCTTGGCCCATTTCGGGAGAATTTCTCCCACAGTTACCAATTGCGTGTGTTGTGTCACCTGGGTGTTTTTCTCCTGGTATTACCGTTATAAATTGTGAACCCCTATTCTAATATTTTTTCAATCTTTTCAGGTATTATCAGGTAAAATATATTAAATAAAAGTGAGCCATGGCAAAACGAAAGCATACATATACACATGAAGAACTTGAGAAAGTAATGAACACTACTGGGTTAACAGATTTAATTTCTGAAAGTGAATCTGAGGGTGATATTGATGAACTTGAAGCTGACTTATTGTATGACAGTGATAGCGATGTGGAACATACTCTTATACCAGGTGAAGACAGCAGTGATGATGCCGATGGGGAGGAGGTATGTGGTGGTAAAAGGAAAAAACAAAAAAGAAGGGTGGTAGTTACATCCACACCAAGCAAGCGCCAAGATCTCAACTTCATTGCCCCATCAACTTCTGATATAGTTCCTACTGCTTCGACCTCTGATGCAAGCCATGCCCCATCCCCTGCTGCCACTGGCAAAGGAAGAAGTTGCTGCCGCCGCCAATGTGAAACGCTTTCCATCGTCACATTCAATACCAGCACGCTTAGCAGTGGGAGTCAGTTTAGGTGGAGTTGCCGGCCACAGTCCCAAGCAAGCATTAGGACACCAAGTAGGAACATAATCCAGAGCTTCACGCCCGGCCCTGTTCCAGGGGAGGCAAGGGATGCTGCGTCACCTGAAGAAGTATTCAGCTTGTTCCTCAATGATGAGATTGTCAACATTATTGTGAAGTGTACTAACCAGAAAATTGATGTACTTGCCCCCAGGTATAGTCGACAGACAGCAACTTATGCGCACACCGAGCCAAAAGAAATAAGAGCACTGCTGGGTATCCTAGTCATCAGTGGTGAGAAAAATGATGGGCACATCCCCACCGAAGAAATGTGGAGCTTGGATGTAGGATGTTCTTTATATCGAGTGGCTATGTCCGAGGCTCGATTCAAATTCCTCATCCGCTGTCTCAGATTTGACGACCTTGAAACACAGGAAGCTCGGAAGAAAGATGACAAGTTTGCACCCGTGAGGGAGGTATGGGGCTTCTTCAATAGGAACTGTGGCCGACTTTATGTCCCCCATGAGAACCTCACAGTTGACGAGCAGTTATTGGGTTTTAGAGGTCGATGCCCATTTAGGATGTATATACCTATTAAGCCGGCCAAGTATGGCATCAAGCTGGTCCTAATCAATGACAGCAAGACCAAGTACTTACTCGGTGATAGAAAGACACGGCACAGATGCAACAGGTGCACCAAGGCAAAGTGCCCTCGCCACCTGTATCCTGTTTGTGGTGACTGCATGTAGCTGGTGAGTGTTATATAAATAAATATATATATATATATATATATATATATATATATATATATATATATATATATATATATATATATATATATATATATATATATATATATATATATATAAATATATATTTACATGTAAAACAAATATAAATATAAGTTTCACATATATTATATGATGATGATGAAAATATAAATTATATATAGAGATATTCATTATTTGCCAACTAAAATAACCCTATTTTTTCTGTGCCACCCATACAGTTTGTGGCAGAGATAAAGGGATAGGACTCAGCCAGGGCATGCTCCCACCACCCAAGACTACACATGCAAGAGGATAAGAAGATAGATTATTATTTTTTTGGCTAATTAATAATAAAGTTTTTTTAAATATCACTTTTTGTTACTTTTTGAAGGGTTTTCTAATGTACTAATTAAATTGCAATTCTCATTTAAAACAGGGATAATGAAAGAAGAAGAGGTGTATTTCCATTGTATATCTTCAAAATAAATGTTTTGGTTCATAAGTATTTTCCATTAATTATTTAATTTAGGGTAAAATTCTCCCGGGCTTACCTTCCACGTTAGCAAATTAGAGGGTAACCGTTCCAGGGTTAAAAAGGAATTTGCTGCTTTCTTGATGAAGGAAGTCAGGGAGGAGCACTTTGCCGCAGTGATTCACAACAAGATTTTTTATGTTTCACAAGGTGGGAAGTGTTAAGCTGTGGGTAAATTCAATGGGAATGTTGCAAGTTGAAGAACCAGAAGATTATCAGGCAAATCACGAGGAAGCAGATACTTTTTTCATTTTTCGTGTAACAGTAACTCCAGGAAATGTCCTAAGTTCGTTCGTCTGACATCAATGTGTTGGTTCTTTTAGTTTCATTTGCTGAAAAGAAATCAGATTCATACTTTACGATGGGCTATGGCTCTAGAAATACTCGTCGCTCTTTAGATGCGTCAGGCATTGCCAAAATACTTGGAGTCAAATCATCCTGGTCTCTGTGAAGCCTTCATTCCATTCCACTCTTTAACAGGATGTGATTTCACATCAGCTTTTTATGGAAAGGGAAAGGCTTGCCTTTTTCAAAATTGGAGAAGGACGCAGCACTCCGCAGTCTCTGCACTGACAAGGTTAACAAAACTGCAGTTTTTTTAATTTATCTGCAGAATCTATGGTTTCAAACACCTGAATAACATCGATGAAGCCAGATATCAAAGCTTCATTAAACTGTCCTCTGGTAGAAAAATAGCTGAAAAGGTTATGAAAATCAACTGTGCATCACTACATCCATGTCAATAAACCGATGAATAACATATAAAGCTTGTAAACTATATTCCAATTCTTTGGAAACGAGCTGGTACAAATGATCCGACCAGTGGTATCCACTCATTAAACTATGGGTGGGTTAATAATGATGGGAGCTTCTTACCATTCTGGTTTGAAGGAAATGCACTTCCAACTAGTCTGACTGCTTGTCAAATGGAAACTGTAGAGGGTTAAAGAGGAAAGAGTTCTGGAAGGTTCTAGAGAGTTACAGAAAGTTCCAGAGGACAGTCCTAGAAGGTTCTAGAGAGTTACAGAAAGTTCCAGAGGACAGTCCTAGAAGGTTCTGGAATGTTCCGGAAAGTTGTAGAATGTTCCATAGGACAAAGTTCTAGAAGGTTCTAGAATGTTCGGGGGTCGGGGTAAAAGTTAATTCAAGGTAAAAGAGGAGTGAATAAAAATACTTCCAAATTGAAGAATATTTACTGTATCGTTGAAAAACACAAATGACAGAAATTTTCAGTTGATAGTTTGGCGGGCCAGAAAGCTCACAGTGGCCCCCTCTGTGGCCGATATATTCATTCGCACTGGCTCCATGCGGCAGTAACAAGAACTACCGAACTAAAAAAAAACGCAGGTGATGGAAGATTTGAGAAGTGTGGGGTATTTTGTAGGTATTGCATTAATTTTTGTTTCTCGTTATTATTCGTTATTAGAAATGTAATGAAAAATAAAACTTTGTCACTGTGTAAACGGGGGGTTCATGAACTCCCTTATAATAGTACATTATTCGAGATATCCAAGCAAAAAGACTGTTAAACATTAGTTGAGGAATGTCAAGGATTTTTTAAATCTGTTATTGAAGGAAATCTAGGAAATGCAACTGCTTATTGGGCTATCTACATTTATCTGGTCAACCGCATGTATAGAGAAATCCAACGAGCTGTTAGGACGAATGATGTCGATTTGTACATAAAGATTTTACCTGAATCGTCCTAACTATGCTCGGTGGGGTACATGGTTTCTGTCAAAAATGCAAAAGCTGGATCCCTCAGCATTGGCTGTACTAAAAGCAGATGCATTTTCAACCAAACGAAGTAAGAACTCCCATTCAAGGTCACCAATTGACATCGCACTAGAGCAGACTCTGCAACCGTGATGCTGCTTCATCATCAACAGGCATTACACATTTTGGAAATTCAGACGATGGTGTATTACAATTACACAAAGAAGTCTTGCTGTTTCTGAAATGAAGTCATTTAGTGGCTTCGAACCAGGAGAGGCTCCAGTGAAGCAGAGGACGCCACATCAACCCAGACGTGATAACAGGGACATGAAGGCATTTCATGATACTGTGGAGATAATATGCAACCCATTTGACATTCAAGAATCTTCTATGCCTCTTCTGACTAAAGGAAGAAATTACTGTATAAACCAGATAGTCATTCGAGTGTTTTGGGAAGCTGCGGTCAGAAAATAAAATAAAGTGAGGAGAGAGAGAGAGAGAGAGAGAGAGAGAGAGAGAGAGAGAGAGAGAGAGAGAGAGAGAGAGAGAGAGAGATGTTATGAAAGTTACATTAAAATATCACAGTATATCAATATATCATCATATCCAACCGGGATGGTGCAAGTAATCGGGTCCTCATCAGTATTTTTGTTTTCTGTAAAAGATAGCTACTGAGATAGCTATTTGTCTGTCGGTCCGCCCTTTTTCTGTCCTCCCTCAGATCTTAATTATTGCTGAGGCTAGAGGGCTGCAAATTGGTATGTTGATCATCCTCCCTCCAATCATCAAACATACCAAACTGCAGCCCTCTAGACTCAGTAGTTTTTATTTTACATAAGGTTAAAGTTAGCCATGATCGTGAGTCTGGCACCGCTATAGGTGCCAACATCACAGGCCGTGGCTGAAAGTTTCATGGGCCGCTG
>NC_089746.1:34179011-34184011 GCF_040412425.1 Macrobrachium rosenbergii
TTCTGATAGTATTGCCGGTGTTTTACGAGTAGACCCCGTAGGGGGATAGTACCGTCAGTGCACCTCACGCGGTGCATTGTTGGCATTACTTAATGAACGTTGCAGCATCCCTTCGGCCCCTAGCTGCACCCCATTTCATTCATTTTACTGTTCCTCCGTTCATATTCTAATTCTTCCATCTTACTTTCCACCCTCTTCTAAAAATGATTTCATAGTGCAACTGCGAGGCTTTCCTTCTGTTACACCTTTAAAACATTTTGCTCTCCATTTCCGTTTCAGCGCTGAATGACCACATAGGTCCCAGTGCTTGGCATTTTGGCCTAAATTTTATATTCCTATTCCAGTTCCAATTCTCAGCTGAGTCAAAATCCTGACCATATTTCTAATTCAATAGATTTTGAAACTGAGACTGCTGGTACTAACTCTCCTTACTACAATCAACGTTATCCCATCATTTGTACCCCAAAAACCTCATTGTATGAAAAGTCATATCTTCGAAGTATATATATAGCATTGACAGTGCTACAAAAATTTCGATTTTAATTCCATTGACAAATTCAGATAGATTTCCGGTTAATTCCGATGCATCCCAAGAGATGTTGTCCATAAATTGAATCAATTACTAAACTGTGAATATCATTAATATAAAATAGAGACTAACCCAATTATGAGATTGCATTATCGGATTAACATAAAATTAATTACCGGGTATAAATATCATTAATCAGGAGAGAGAGAGAGAGAGAGAGAGAGAGAGAGAGAGAGAGAGAGAGAGAGAGAGAGAGAGAGAGAGAGAGAGAGAGAGAGAGCTTTCCCACTGAAAGCACAAAGGACAATCATTTCTAAGTCTCCAATTGCCAGTGAGGATTGTCCTTTCTTCGGGGTTTGATTGGTAGGTAATTACTTTTTAATTCTTTAATCAAGAGGTATTTATGGAGAATGGTTAAGCTTTTGTGTGTGTGTGTGTGTGTGTGTATTTGTGTATGTGCATGCAACGTGTACACCGTGCCTAAATGCCTCCATACATGCAGACTTACGCCATGCATTTACTCTTTCTGCCTGAAAGGGTATTAATCTTTGTCTGTATTTAACCATGCACTAGGGCTCATATTTAGACTATGCACCTCGGACTGGAATGCCCTCATGCATGGAGGCCTGTGTAATCCTTAAACGTAATGTTTCATTTTAAAGCATGCTACAGGGATCCATGCATGCTTTTAATTGGTTCTTAATCTGAACAGTATTTTCCATACGCGCATATGAATATAGGAACATGCAGCTTTTTTATATACTTTAAGTCCAGGAGATAACGGAAGTACTGCTTGGATGTAGCCAATTATCGAGGACTTAGGCAGCCAAATGCAGATATGGCCACGGCATAATCCACATTGTTTTATTGTTAGTGGTGGTTTTGCTTTGCGGTTTGGCAACCAAAAAGAGTATTATCATTTCACAGCTGGGCAATTAGGAAAGTATTACGAGCGAACAAATTTGCCAGGCCGAACAAAATACCGAGCCGAAGATTGCAAGGGTAAAAATTTTGTGTGCATTGATTGAAGGGACGAACGTGTTGTCATAGTTAAAGGAATGAATTATTGGACTTATATTATCTCGCTGTTCTTTTCATCCGCAACAGCAATCGAACTTTTATGATGGTGAAGAAGAATTTGAAATAAATATTTTGCTAAAAATAAAAAAAAAACTACTTTCCGCGACAAAATTCTTTTCGCTGTATAAAAGCAGTGTCGGAAATTAGTAAAAAATAAAAAAACAAGTATCTATTCCTTGAGTCATTTTCGAAAACTAATAATTTCTTATAATTTTTACTCAAATTGGTATAAGCTTTATCAGGTCCATATTACTTTGGGCTCCTTTTTTTCGTTTACTGTCCTTTTTCTAGCTGTTCTATTGAAGTTCATAACGAGTGACATCAATAGATGAGAATTTTTACGCTGTATTTTTCACTTAGAAAAAAAGTGTGTTCGTGAGTTGCTATGGTGTTTAACAACTGGGGTGGGAAGTCATTAAACTAAGTAAAATGGCTGCATTTCCTAAAGACTTGGTTCGAGCTTCTTTATATTGTAAAATCTTTATCTGCTCTTGGCTCCAATAAGTCCCCTGAAGCGACGGTATTATAGCTTACTGGCAGAAAACTACTTTTTGCCTGTCCTAAAAAATACGTTGGTTTATCATTATTTCATTCATACAGTAAATCTCTCCCATCTATCTATCTACCTATCTATAAGTGATCGACTGGTTAATCTGTATATTAGGCCTGATGTGGACCTCTGGATTCATCTAACCAACTATGACCTGTGACTTCTGGGGTCGATGATTGAACTCTCCCATCGATTCAGATTAATGAAATGTACCGGGCTACATATAGCCTAAAAAGAATTTATAAACTTTATCTTCCCTTTGTTTTTGAAGTATTCATACGTAGACCATCACGTGGTCAGAAAGTATCATATGGTTCTATCCTATTCTATTTTCTTCAGCTATAATGTTTTTTCTCTTTCCAACGTTTACGCTTGAACTGGGGTCTTCCGATCGCTCAGCTGACTAACTGAGTCTGTTCTGTCACATAAGAACTCAAATGGGAAGATGCCTTTCTATCACGTAAGGTGTTAAAGGAAGTTTCGATAACGTTGGTTCTTGCAATCAGTTCTCTAGATGACGAATTATATGAAGATTATTGCATTTATTGCAAATATTAAATTTGGAAATGCGTAATCATATGAATTTACTTTTTAGCAAAATCATTATATAAAATACATAGAGATTCGATATACTATCATCACTGTGAAAACATCTCGAGGGCCTTTGCTTTATTTTAAAATAATTTTTCTGGAGCAGGCGGAGGTATGCTCTCTCTAAGTATTCTTTAGTTTCTTGTATGAACACTGACGGGTCAGACATCTTGATGCCTTAATCTAAGGAACAACTGTAAACATGAGTCGAGTTGCTAAGAATTTAAAATACTTTAGTCAACGACAATAAACAAGTAAAAAATGCGCCGAAGTTTCTTCAGCGCAATCGAGTTTTCTGTACAGCGTATAATCAAGGCCACCAAAAATAGATCTATCTTTCGGTGGTCTCGATATAATGCTGTATGAGCCGCGGGTCATGAAACTTTAACCACGGCCCAGTGGTGGCCTCTCATATGTCATTGCCAGACGCACGATTATGGCTAACTTCAACCTAAAATAAAATCAAAACTACTGAGGCTGGAGGGCTGTAATTTGGTATGTTTGATGATTGGAGGGTGGTTGATCAACATACCAATTTGCAGCCCTCTAGCCCTCTAGCCTAAGTAGTTTTTTAAGATCTGAGGGCGGATAAAAAAACTAGGGACAAAAAGTGAGGACGGAGAGACAAAGCCGGCACAATAGTTTTCTTTTACAGAAAAGTAAAACAACTGAACGAGTGTAAGTGGGTCTTCACGAGGGCTGAATGGCAGCTGAACAATCGAGATTATCTCAGTTTTCGTTAAGTTGTTGTGGAGTAATCAGCAATAATATAACAATGATAGCAATAAATTTATTATTCAAATGGATCGACGTTATCGTGAAACACATGAATAAAGACAGCTAGACTTAGACTGCACCACAGAGTAATATAAAATGATAAACAGATATTCGTTACTATGGTTTCATTATTAACCATGATAACAGCAATGCCTTGGGGAGCAAACCAGACAAAATGAACGTTGTGGCAAGCTTACGCGTGATAAATACTCGCATGTGAAAAATGGAATGAGCAGAAGAGAGGAAAAATGAATGGATAAATCTGATAGCAATTTGTAGTTGATGTATCATTATTTGCCAAGATAAAGAGGTTAGGGAATACCGGTTAAATTGTCACCTCAAAAGATAAGGCAACTGAACGTTTCATCATAAGTGGCGCAGCAGACATGAATGATAGCTTTGTTAATTTCATCAGAAAACCAGAGCTTAAATGAAAGTGATGATTACATAAACATTTGACTTCTTTCATATGAACAGACGTAACACACACACACACGCATATATATATATATATATATATATATATATATATATATATATATATATATATATATATATATATATATATATATATATATATAAAACCTCACTGTCACTGTTGCCAGATATAATATATCTTTAATAGCCACAGCGACGTCTTAATTCGACTTCCGCTCACCTTCGTGGATACTCATATGTACATGTATAGATACAGTCATATATGGAAGGGAAACGGAAAAGGTATTTAACCGCTACTGTTCTCACACTTCTCAGCAGCGAAAGCCATATCAAGACCTCCTTCACTACGAGTAAACACATCATGAAATGCCCAGCCTGGATCCGGTTTACAATTCTTACCGTTTTCAGAAGAAAAAAAAAACATAAATTGTAGCCGTCAGTGACATTCGGATCCGATAAACCATTGAAATAAATCCAAGCACTCAGCGCGCACTGACAGGCTTTGGTCGGAGCTTTCCACAAATTGCAAAATCAATTGTGATTTGCAAAAGAAGAAGAAAAAGGGAGAAAGGTTGCGAGTGTTGATCTCGCCGGAGGGAGGAAGATGTATGATAATGTCTTTGTTTTCGTCGAGAAAAGAACCCAGAGATCTAAAGTAGTGTTCAGGGACCATGTCTCTTTTGCATTAATCTAATTTAACGTTGGCACGAATTTAACGGTCTGGTTTTATAGGGGACTATGAGGTACATTATGTGATTTTATCTTTTCCTCTAGATTAATTTCAACGATTTACAAATTCTCACAAATTGTCTCTCTACACAGTTTGCTCTTCTCTCGATCATAAAAGTTCAACACGGTTGGAACTAGTCAGAAACTGAATGGGTGACCGCAAATGAATTTTAAACATTGTCGTTAACACACTCACGTTACTATTCGTGGGGCCATGGACGTAGGGCTAAAAAACCCTAAGATTCAGTGCTTAGAAAGGTGCAGCAGACCTTACGTAGTATGAGCGCCAGTGAGTCTCAATGAGCA